>NW_028319574.1:137500-197500 GCF_062004578.1 Staurois parvus | reverse complement strand
AGAACGTACCGCTGGAGATGGTCAGAGACTGAGAACGTACCGCTGGAGATGGTCAGAGACTGAGAACGTACCGCTGGAGATGGTCAGAGACTGAGAACGTACCGCTGGAGATGGTCAGAGACTGAGAACGTACCGCTGGAGATGGTCAGAGACTGAGAACGTACCGCTGGAGATGGTCAGAGACTGAGAATGTACCGCTGGAGATGGTCAGAGACTGAGAACGTACCGCTGGAGATGGTCAGAGACTGAGAACGTACCGCTGGAGATGGTCAGAGACTGAGAACGTATCGCTGGAGATGGTCAGAGACTGAGAACGTACCGCTGGAGATGGTCAGAGACTGAGAACGTACCGCTGGAGATGGTCAGAGACTGAGAACGTACCGCTGGAGATGGTCAGAGACTGAGAATGTACCGCTGGAGATGGTCAGAGACTGAGAACGTACCGCTGGAGATGGTCAGAGACTGAGAACGTATCGCTGGAGATGGTCAGGGACTGAGAACGTATCGCTGGAGATGGTCAGAGACTGAGAACGTATCGCTGGAGATGGTCAGAGACTGAGAACGTATCGCTGGAGATGGTCAGAGACTGAGAACGTACCGCTGGAGATGGTCAGAGACACGTTACCAGTCCCCAACATCTCCTGTACCGTGTCCGCAGTCCCTGACCGTCTTGCAACTGCACAACCAACCTCTCTGGTACAGAGACTGATGTGACTGTGGGGGAGGAGACATTGGAGTGTAAGCTCCTCTGGTCCAGAGACTGATGTGACTGTGGGGGAGTGGACATTAGAGCGTAAGCTCCTCTGGTACAGAGACTGATGGGACTGTGGGGGAGGGGACATTAGAGCGTAAGCTCCTCCGGTACAGAGACTGATGTGACTGCGGGGGAGGGGACATTAGAGTGTCAGCTCCTCTGGTGCAGAGACTGATGGGATTGCGGGGGAGGGGACATTAGAGTGTCAGCTCCTCTGTACAGAGACTGATGGGACTGTGGGGGAGGGGGCATTAGAGTGTAAGCTCCTCTGTACAGAGACTGATGTGACTGGGGGGGAGGGGACATTAGAGCGTAAGCTCCTCCGGTACAGAGATTGATGGGACTGTGGGGGAGGGGACATTAGAGTGTCAGCTCCTCTGTACAGAGACTGATGTGACTGTGGGGGAGGGGACATTAGAGTGTCAGCTCCTTGGCAGGCAGGAACAGTTGGGAATGACTCAGCCTCCTCTGTACATCAGTGATCTATATGAAGGTAAAATGCGGTGACCCAATAAATGTTATATTTTCTGCTGCCAATATCTTACCCCCCACACCTGCTCACTACAATGTGTCAGCCCCCCCCCCCCCCATATCACATACGGCAGGGCCCACTCATTCTGCGCTCAGCCGCGGTGCCCCCTCCTCCGCCATGCCAGCTAATAATTCTCCAGTGCAATATTAAACCTCCACGTGTCGTGTTCCCGTGATGCAGCTCTATAACATACGGCTTTATTATTTGGACGTTGCAAGAAGGGGGGGCGGCAGGGGGGGGGCTGCGTCAGGAGCTTTACATGTGAGAGACATTTTTAAAGGGCAACTCCACTCCAGCTAAACTGCGACAATCAACATATAATGCATGTAAAGCTGACTTCCAGCCTCCCCTCCAGTCTTGCACAGGTGTACTGACTCCTCCCCTTCATTATTGTACAGTTGTACTGGCTCCTCCCCTCCAGGCTTCCACAGGTGTACTGGCTCCTCCCCTTCAGTCTTGCACAGGTGTACCGGCTCCTCCCCTTCAGTCTTGCACAGGTGTACCGACTCCTCCCCTTCAGTCTTGCAAAGGTGTACCGGCTCCTCCCCTGGTTACTCTGATATCACTGCACACTGGGAGCTTCTCACAATGTGCATTAGAAGCTGCAGCAAGTTGTATAGAGCTCCGCCCCATTTCCTGTCTGGAGGACGTCCAGCATCATCTAGCGCTTTCCTTACCATACATTGGGGGTCAGTGGGAAGAATGTTCCTTACATTGGGGGTCAGTGGGAAGAATGTCCCTTACATTGGGGGGTCAGTGGGAAGAATGTCCCTTACATTGGTGGTCGGTGGGAAGAATGTCCCTTACATTGGGGGTCGGTGGGAAGAATGTCCCTTACATTGGGGCTCAGTGGGAAGAATGTCCCCTACATTGGTGGTCGGTGGGAAGAATGCCCCTTACATTGGGGGTCAGTGGGAAGAATGTCCCTTACATTGGGGGTCAGTGGGAAGAATGTCCCTTACATTGGGGGTCGGTGGGAAGAATGTCCCTTACATTGGGGGATCAGTGGGAAGAATGTCCCTTACATTGGGGGATCAGTGGGAAGAATGTCCCTTACATTGGGGGTCGGTGGGAAGAATGTCCCTTACATTGGGGGATCAGTGGGAAGAATGTCCCTTACATTGGGGGTCGGTGGGAAGAATGTCCCTTACATTGGGGGATCAGTGGGAAGAATGTCCCTTACATTGGGGGGTCAGTGGGAAGAATGTCCCCTACATTGGTGGTCGGTGGGAAGAATGTCCCTTACATTGGGGGTCAGTGGGAAGAATGTCCCTTACATTGGAGGTCAGTGGGAAGAATGTCCCTTACATTGGGGGTCAGTGGGAAGAATGTCCCTTACATTGGTGGTCAGGGGGAAGAATGTCCCTTACATTGGGGGTCAGGGGGAAGAATGTCCCTTACATTGGGGGTCAGTGGGAAGAATGTCCCTTACATTGGGGGTCAGTGGGAAGAACGTCCCTTACATTGGGGGTCAGTGGGGCCCTCTGGCATCCTCTGGAGTAACCCTGGTTGAGAGCAGCTGCTCTGGCAGGAAGGCCGCAGTCTCTAGAGGTCCTAAACAACCGTCTCCATTGGCCTCTCCTGGTAAATCTTCTCTCCCGGCCTCCATCATGAAGTTCGTCCTTCTCGGAGAATCCCTCACATTGCCCATCATGGCAGTACTTGGCGGTGGCTGACTTGACGTGTTGGGTGGAAGGAGTAGGTAAGGCGATGATCAGTAGAGGGCGCACTTGGCCCCAGGGCAGGATTGAGGATTGGAAGGTGACGGATTATCCAGCCCAGAATAAAGCCATTTCCCAGGCATGTGCCCCTGGAGGGGGGGATAGTTTTTGTGGCCGTCAGTTCATGGGGGGGGATGGGATTTGCAGGTCAGACGTGAACGCTGGTTGGCCCGCTCGCTCCCGGAGGGTCATGTTATTACACAGAACGGGCCGCGATGTTCGATCTGCACGCTCTGCGATCCCCTCGCTTCCATTACAGGAGAACATTCGGAATACGAGGGAACGCGGCTCTGTAACAAGGCAATGAAAGCCGTCACAAATCCCTTACAAGGAACGCTCGCCGTTCTCCGCGCCATTACCAAACAATAACGCAGGAAATCGCGGGACGCAACGTGATCCTAACAGGATAACGAGGCGGAATCATCCCCCCCGACAAATAATTGGGATCCTACAGATTGCATCAGGCCAGACAGCAGGGACGCCTAGAGAAAGCGATTACCCCCCCCCCATTCCTCCATCTTATAGCTTCCCGCAAGTCCCCGGTTCTGGCGCAAGCGGCCAATTGGCCGTCTCAGCAGAGAGTGTCAGAAACTCGCCCCGGATTACGTGATTGTCAAGCGGTAAATTTAGCAGCGTTGCCCGGGGGATGGGAGCTGATAGCGAGTTCGGCAGTAATGCGTCCCCAGAGGCGACTATCCGCAGCTCAGGGCGAGCGAAGGCAGCTCCGCGCCATATGCAAGCTTCAGCTCCTGGAGAACTACTAGTCTCAGCAGAGGAAATTGTCCCTGAAACCGATTGAGCGCTCCATAAACCGCGCACTTTTCTTTGTCTTTGATACAGTTCTTGTCCTCAATTAATGCTCGCTGGGCTAAGATAATATATAAAATGTAAAAAAAAAAAAAATGACGCGGTGCGTTAATTCGCCGCGCTGGGAATTCATGGCGCTGAGAGCAAGCGATGGACCTCCAACCTATAATATCCTGAACCCCCCAACACTGAGGGCCCATTTACTTCTACTGTATAGACTAGGCGCAGGTCACACTGCAGGGAGGGACAAAAGATTTTTCTAAACAAAGTATCAAAAATATAATAATAGATAAACAGAGAGACTGAGAGATCAACATATTAAAGTATCAAAATATAATAATAGATAAACAGAGAGACTGAGAGATCAACAGATTAAAGTATCAAAATATAATAATAGATAAACAGAGAGACTGAGAGATCAACAGATTAAAGTATCAAAATATAATAATAGATAAACAGAGAGACTGAGAGATCAACATATTAAAGTATCAAAAATATAATAATAGATAAACAGAGAGACTGAGAGATCAACATATTAAAGTATCAAAATATAATAACAGATGAACAGAGAGACTGAGAGATCAACAGATTAAAGTATCAAAATATAATAATAGATAAACAGAGAGACTGAGAGATCAACAGATTAAAGTATCAAAATATAATAATAGATAAACAGAGAGACTGAGAGATCAACAGATTAAAGTATCAAAATATAATAATAGATAAACAGAGAGACTGAGAGATCAACAGATTAAAGTATCAAAAATATAATAATAGATAAACAGAGAGACTGAGAGATCAACAGATTAAAGTATCAAAATATAATAGATGAGGAAACAAGGAGGTGCTGATTGATTTTGCTTGTCTGTTTAATATTGTATTTTAATACTTTGTTTACTAAAATATGAAATAAAGTTACAAATAAAACACCAAAAGATTTTTGTAAACAAAGTATCAAAAAATAATAATAGATAAACAGGGAGTCTGAAAGATCAACATATTAAAGTATCAAAAATATAATAATAACAGATGAAGATAGGGAGGTGCTGATCGATTTTGCTTGTCCGTATTTTGATACTTTGTTTACTAAAATATATACAGATATACAGCTACATGGCGGCACGGGTATGCAAAATCATTTTGCATTTCCGGGTAGGGGGCGCATGCTCCCTACCCACGCCGTCATTCGCGGCCTCAGATGTCAATCACTGCTGATTACACACACCCCCCCCCCCCCCCCACGCCCGGTGATTTCCAGCAATCACCAACAGGGAGGAGGGCTACTTTGTTTACAAACAATCTTCTTCCCTGTCGGCTCCGGCACACTGCACAGCACAGCCATCCAGATCAGTGTGGTTACAGTGAAGCACCAACTCCCCGCCCCCTAGTAACACAGACCCCACCCCCTAATAACACAGACCCCGCCCCCTAATAACACAGACCCCGCCCCCTAATAACACAGACCCCGCCCCCTAGTAACACAGACCCCACCCCCTAATAACACAGACCCGCCCCCTAATAACACAGACCCCGCCCCCTAATAACACAGACCCCGCCCCCTAATAACACAGACCCCGCCCCCTAGTAAAACACTCCCAGCACACAGGTAACCCTTTGGTTACCCCTCACATTAACCCCTTCCTGCCCGGTGTCATTAGTACAGTGTCAGGGCTGTTTTTTTAGCACTGATCACTGTATTGGTGTCACTGGGGATGTCAGTAACACCAAGTCAGTCCCCCCCCCCAGTGTCAGAATGTCCACCGCAGTCCCACTATAAGTCGCTGATCGCCGCCATTACTAGTATAAAACAAAAATCCTCGTATCCTTCCCGCCATTTGTAGACGTTATAACTTTCACGTAAACCAATTAATTTCCGCGTATCGGGATTTTTTAGCGCAGACACGGAGCAGAATAATTGTACGAATAAATGTCTGATGAAATTTGATTATTTACATTTTTTTAAAGGACATGTTTAATAGCAAAAATTCCAAAATATTGTTTTTTTTTTCAAAATTGTCAGTCTTTTTTTGTTTATAGTGCAAAAAATAAAAAAATGCAGAGGGGTTCAAAGGACGAAAATGTCATCTGGATGCAGCGTTGCATGACCGCGCAATTGTTAGTTAAAGTAACACAGTGTCGTATCACAAAGAACTGCCGGGTCAGGAAGGGGGGAAAATCCTCAGGAGGGCAGGGGGGGGATCCTCTGGAGGGTGAGGGGGAAATCCTCTGGAGGGCGAGGGGGGATCCTCTGGAGGTTAAGGGGGGGTACTCTGGAGGGCAAGGTGAAGATTTCTATGGAGGATGAAGGGGGGATCCTCTGGAGGGTGAGGGGGGATCCTCTGGAGGGTGAGGGGGGGGGATACTCTGGAGGGTGAGGGGGGGGGATACTCTGGAGGGCAAGGTGGGGAATTCTCTGGAGGGCGAGGGGGAGATCCTCTGGAGGGCAAGGTGGGGAGGGAATCCTCTGGAGGGCGAGGGGGGGATCCTCTGGAGGGCGAGAGGGGGATACTCTGGAGGGTGAGGGGGGGATCCTCTGGAGGGCAAGGTGGGGAGGGAATCCTCTGGAGGGCGAGGGGGGGATCCTCTGGAGGGCGAGAGGGGGATACTCTGGAGGGTGAGGGGGGGATCCTCTGGAGGGCAAGGTGGGGAGGGAATCCTCTGGAGGGCGAGGGGGGGATCCTCTGGAGGGCGAGAGGGGGATACTCTGGAGGGTGAGGGGGGGATCCTCTGGAGGGCGAGGTGGGGAGGGAATCCTCTGGAGGGCGAGGGGGGGATCCTCTGGAGGGCGAGAGGGGGATACTCTGGAGGGTGAGGGGGGGATCCTCTGGAGGGCAAGGGGGGGATCCTCTGGAGGGCGAGAGGGGGATACTCTGGAGGGTGAGGGGGAGACCCTCTGGAGGGCGAGGGGTTAAATAAATTTACATATAAAACACCAAAAAATAACAATAGATAAACAGGGAGATCCCGATATATTGTGTTTGTTGGTTGTATTTTGATACTTTGTTTACTAAAATCTTTTTGTGTTTTATGTGTAACTTTATTTAATATTTTAGTAAACAAAGTATCAAAAAAATAATAAACAGGGAGGTGCAGATTTATTGGGTGTGATTATCTATTACTATATAAAGTTACACATAAAACACAAAAAGATTTTAGTAAACAAAGTATCAAAAATGTAATAACAGATCAAAAAACACAATAAATCCTCATCTCCAGGCTGAGTGACGCGAGAAGAAAACGTTCCTCAGAAATTGCAGACAGCGGCTCTGGCTGGGATACGATTTCTATAGGGAGGTGCTCCCTCTGGTGGTGGTTTGTAGGTTAGGTGGTGCATTCAGCACCCTCCCTGAACGGCTGCTGTGACCAATGGCAGAAAGCGTCACTTGTTGGGTCACGATGTTCAGCCGGAAACACTGAAGTACAATCACCTCAATGACTGCGAACCAGAAATACAGAATTACAATCCAGAGATGACATGTCTGTGCCGCTCCTCTGAAAAGCGATCTGCGGTGGATGTAGCGCACTTCGTGAGAGTCCAGTTTTAGGATGCATGTTTTCCGTGATGTATTGATTATAAATTGGTGAAAATTGGACCGCATTGTAACAATTAGACGCCTACTCTGTATGGATTGTTACATTGTCTGAGGCCTCATTTACATGTCATTGCCGCTCCTCTGAAAAGCGATCTGCGGTAGATGGTGCGCACTTTGTGAGGGTCCATTGTTAAGGTGTGCTCCCCGTGACCTATCGATTAAAAATTGGTGATAATCAGATCATTTTGTTACATTTTGTGGACGGCGGTGGAACATTTGGGCGCCACGGATTGTTACATTGTCTGAGGTCTCATTTACATGTCTGTGCCGCCCCTCTGAAAAGCGATCTGCGGTGGATGTAGCGCACTTCGTGAGAGTCCAGTTTTAGGATGTGTGTTCCCCGTGATTTATCGATTATAATTTGGTGAAAATTGGACCGCATTGTTTATTGGCAATTGGCGTCGCCCTCCCCGCGGTCTCAGAACGCCGAGGTGGGGGGGGGGAGGGGGCGTGGGTGCCGCTTCAGCAGACTGGAGACATCTGCCCGAAGTTTGGCGTCTGATCAGCAGAGGAAGCTTCCGGTAAATCTGCCTTCATCACAAATTGCAATTAATTTGCAGCCGAAACCAGAAGATTTTAGAGCGGCATTAAAGCGGCGGCGAAAAGCAAAGGCGCAGCGCCTTAATCTTCAGAGGGAGGAGGGGGGGAGGGGAGACGGTAATGGATAGACGCCTGATGAAAGGATAGACGAGCGAGAGAGACGAGGAGACGCAGAGAGGAAGAGGAAAGGGCAGCGTCTGATTGGAGAGGAGATACCGCGCCGAAACAATGTCGCCGAGATGATAGCGGTACGGGAGCGTGCGCATGTTAAAGGGGCTTCCCGCGCTCAAAGGGACGCCATCGCTCTGCGGGGTCTGTTGTTTTATTCCTTTAATAGACGATCGATTATAAAACGAGGCGGAAAAAATCGCAGAACGCAAAAACGCGTTTCATGCATTTACCCGCCAAGTGTGAAGGGAGCCCCGAGTGACGCGTTTTTACCGTCCATCTGGAATCACGGCAAACCACCGAGTGTGAAGGCAGCCCCGAGTGACGTGTTTTTACCCTCCATTTCGAATTGCGGCAAACCGCAGAGTGTGAAGGGAGCCCCGAGTGACGCGTTTTTACCCTCCATTTCGAATTGCGGCAAACCGCCGAGTGTGAAGGGAGCCCCGAGTGACGCGTTTTTACCGTCCATCTGGAATCGCGGCAAACCGCCGAGTGTGAAGGGAGCCCCGAGTGACGCGTTTTTACCGTCCATCTGGAATCGCGGCAAACCGCCGAGTGTGAAGGGAGCCCCGAGTGACGCGTTTTTACCCTACATCTGGAATCGCAGCTCCGCCTTTTCAGCGTTTAGCGTTTGCTGCGCATTTTTCTAGCCTGTGTGTGGAGGGGCCGCAGCTGCCATCGGAATGCTTTGAAAACGCGCAGAAGAAATTTGCATACCAAACGCTGGCACTCGGCTGAGCGCGTTTTTTTTTGGGCGCACAGAAAGCGCCGTTCACACTTTGCGGTTCAGAATCGCTAGCGAAATGGTCGCGATTCTTTCAAATTGCGGTAAAACACACAGCTCATGATTGAGGCCAGATAACGGAAATGCGAGCACATTGCACACTTTGGCGCGCCCTCCGCGTGTTTCTGTGCGAAATGAAAGCTGATCTGCCGTCTAGGAACTGACACCGTGAATAATTTGGTGTCTGCCCCGCCCCCTCTATGACATCATTCATCTCCGCTCTCACCCTGGTTCTCACCTGCTTTGGTCAGTAGGTCCAGCGACTATACGCCGATCCTCTGAGATTCTTCCGTGGGCAGAGCAGAAACGCGGCAAAAAATGCGCTAAAGTGTACACCGCCACACCCAGATGTGACCGGAGTCTGGACAGTCTGCGAATGACGAGGAAGAATCGCAGAGGATCGACGTATAGTCGCTGGACCTACTGACCAAAGCAGGTGAGAACCAGGGTGAGAGCGGAGATGAATGATGTCATAGAGGGGGCGGGGCAGAGACACCAAATTATTCACGGTGTCAGTTCCTAGACGGCAGATCAGCTTTCATTTTGCGCAGAAACACGCGGAGGGCGCGCCAAAGTGTGCAATGTGCTCCGTTATCTGGCCTCAAACATGAGCTGTGTGTTTTACCGCAATTTGGAAGAATTGCAACCATTTCGCTAGCGATTCCGAACCGCAAAGTGTGAACGGCGCTTTCTGCGCGCCCAAAAAAAAACGTGCTCAGCCGAGTGCCAGCGTTTGGTACGCAAGTTTCTTCTGCGCGTTTTCAAAGCATTCCGATGGCAGCTGCGGCCCCTCCACACACAGGCTAGAAAAATGCGCAGCAAACGCTAAACGCTGAAAAGGCGGAGCCGCGATTCCAGATGGAGGGTAAAAACGCGTCACTCGGGGCTCCCATCACTCTTGGCGGTTTGCTGCGATTCCAAATGGAGGGTAAAAACACGTCACTCGGGGCTCCCTTCACACTCGGTGGTTTGCCGCGATTCCAAATGGAGGGTAAAAATGTGTCGCACAGTTGGGTGCCGCCCAGGCGCGGTGCGGAGTTTGCTGCAGGCGTCACACAACAAAAGCGCAGGAAAATCTCGCCGGTTAGAACAACGCGTCTGGATGCCACATTTTTGGAGGCCATTTAATATGAACGGCGCCGCTTCAAAAACGCGTAAAGTAGGCAGAATAAAAGGTGCTGCGGGGGGCGGGGCTCAGGCAGGGGCGGGGCTAAGGCGGGAAGAGTGCAAAGCTTTCATTTTAGGGTGCAGAGACAAATGCTGGCGACACTCGCTGAGGCTGGGAGAGGATTTCCCTCACTTCCTGTTGTGTCGCTGGGACAGGAAGTGAAAGGAAATCTCACCCAAAGAGACAGGGATCAGAGGCTGTGATGATGATCTCTGATGGGAGGCTGTGATGATGATCTCTGATGGGAGGCTGTGATGGGAGGCTGAGATGGTGATCTCTGATGGGAGGCTGTGATGGTGATCTCTGATGGGAGGCTGTGATGATGATCTCTGATGGGAGGCTGTGATGGTGATCTCTGATGGAGGGCTGTGATGGGAGGCTGTGATGGTGATCTCTGATGGGAGGCTGTGATGGGAGGCTGTGATGATTATGATCTCTGATGGGAGGCTGTGATGGGGGGCTGAGATGGGAGGCTGAGATGGGAGGCTGTGATGGGAGGCTGTGATGATGATCTCTGATGGGAGGCTGTGATGGGAGGTTGTGATGGGAGGCTGTGATGGTGATCTCTGATGGGGGGCTGTGATGGTGATCTCTGATGGGAGGCTGTGATGGTGATCTCTGATGGGAAGCTGTGATGGGAGGCTGTGAAGGTGATCTGTGATGGGAGGCTGTGATGGGAGGCTGAGATGGTGATCTCTGATGGGAGGCTGTAATGGGAGGTTGTGATGGTGATCTCTGATGGGAGGCTGTGATGATGATCTCTGATGGGAGGCTGTGATGGGAGGCTGTGATGATTATGATCTCTGATGGGAGGCTGTGATGGGGGGCTGAGATGGGAGGCTGAGATGGGAGGCTGTGATGGGAGGCTGTGATGGGAGGCTGTGATGGGAGGTTGTGATGGGAGGCTGTGATGGGGGGCTGAGATGGGAGGCTGAGATGGGAGGCTGCGATGGGAGGCTGTGATGATGATCTCTGATGGGAGGCTGTGATGGGAGGTTGTGATGGGAGGCTGTGATGGTGATCTGTGATGGGAGGCAGAGATGGTGATCTCTGATGGGAGGCTGTGATGGGAGGCTGTGATGGGGTTAATATTCCGGGAGGATGCCGATCTCTGAGGCAATGTGCTGGCCGTGTTGCGTTGATGGCGGGGAGGGAAGAATGATGCAATGTTACATTGTTGCGTTGATGTAATCCTGGCTCGGGGTTCCGGGATCTCGGATGTCACATCACTTCCAGGGGAATGTTAACCATTGAATGGCCGTACAATTCTCCTGTCCATTGGCAGTTGTGTCCTGCAATGGCTCCGTCATGCCGAGTTGGAATAGTTTGGCTGCATCCAGTGCAGGAAGTGTGATGTTAGACCGGCTTTCCATTGGCAGTTGTGACGCACCCGGGGGCACAGATCTCCATCCCTGGCCTCCTGCCCTGGCATTAGAGACCACCCACCTTGTAGCCATGTGAAGGGTCCGCACTTCAGTTTGGTTCATTTTTTTTCCTGTTTTGCATTTTGAATGCAGATTTGGTGACATTCTGGGAGGAGTCAGGCTGGACCAGGTTTGTTTCAGCCAATAGAAGACCCGGGTACCAGGGGAAGGGGAGGGACATTTACCTGCTGGAGGCAGAGATGAAGGCGGGACTCTAGGCCAACATCCTCGGTAGTGATGATGGGAATGTAATGGCGCAGGATTGCAGGGGGTCCGTGTTCCTGGGACCAATGACTGTCGACTGAGCGGAGCATAGCGAGGACACAAGCCAATCAGGCAGGGAGCGTGTCAGGAAACAGGCCGAGGGCAGCAACAGGCAGGAAGGATACAGGCCGAGGGCAGCAACATGCAGTCAGGATACAGGCCGAGGGCAGCAACAGGCAGGTAGTGTGTCAGGATACAGGCCGAGGGCAGCAACAGGCAGGTAGTGTGTCAGGATACAGGCCGAGGGCAGCAACAGGCAGGTAGTGTGTCAGGATACAGGCCGAGGGCAGCAACAGGCAGTCAGGATACAGGCCGAGGGCCTCAACAGGCAGTCAGGATACAGGCCGAGGGCCTCAACAGGTAGTCAGGATACAGGCCGAGGGCAGCAACAGGCAGTCAGTGTGTCAGGATACAGGCCGAGGGCAGCAACAGGCAGTCAGGATACAGGCCAAAGGCAGCAACAGGCAGTCAGCGAGTCAGGATACAGGCCGAGGGCAGCAACAGGCAGTCGGGATACAGGCCAAGGGCAGCAACAGGCAGTCAGCGTGTCAGGATACAGGCCGAGGGCAGCAACAGGCAGTCAGGATACAGGCCGAAGGCAGCAACAGGCAGTCAGCGAGTCAGGATACAGGCCGAGGGCAGCAACAGGCAGTCGGGATACAGGCCAAGGGCAGCAACAGGCAGTCAGGATACAGGCCGAGGGCAGCAACAGGCAGTCAGCGTGTCAGGATACAGGCCGAGGGCAGCAACAGGCAGTCAGGATACAGGCCGAAGGCAGCAACAGGCAGTCAGCGAGTCAGGATACAGGCCGAGGGCAGCAACAGGCAGTCGGGATACAGGCCAAGGGCAGCAACAGGCAGTCAGGATACAGGCCAAGGGCAGCAACAGGCAGTCAGGATACAGGCCGAGGGCAGCAACAGGCAGTCAGTGTGTCAGGATACAGGCCGAGGGCAGCAACAGGCAGTCAGGATACAGGCCAAGGGCAGCAACAGGCAGTCAGGATACAGGCCGAGGGCAGCAACAGGCAGTCAGGATACAGGCCGAGGGCAGCAACATGCCGTTGGCTCTCTACTGTCCTGAAGTCCAAGCACTTCAAGGCATCTCCATCACATCCTTCCACCTTTCAGCACGCCTCTCCTTCCTCTTCTCAGCCTATCCTTCCATGTGGACCCTCCACTCCCTCGGATTACACTTTTTCGGCATGTCCTTCACCCGTGTCTCCCGTGTCTCCCCTCTTTCTGTACATCTCCAGCACAAGGTGTTATTGTCCACCAACCCAACAGGTGTTTCTAAAACGTAACGTACAGCAGATTACAGTCCTTGGACGTTGTGGTTGCCTCAGTCACATCGCCAGACTGGCTAATGTCCAAGAACCTTTACAAAAGTAGGACCGGACACGTATGTGTCACGCCTATGCTGGGCTACTTGGACCTATGTGGATATCCTCTATGTTTGATGTGGACACCATCCGAGGACAATGTCTCTGGTACTGTGTATGACTATCCCGAAAAACCTTCCTCTGATCACCTTGATGAAGGACTTGTACCACGTTGGGCCTTTATCACCATGAAGTGGTCCTTTCATTTCTCCACACTCTATAGGTGACTACAGTCTCCATTGGAGTTCTGGTGGCCCTGCTTTTCCTTTATTGCCCCTTCGTTGGTCTGCGGGAGGTTTTCATGGTTGTAACTGAGGCACAATTGATTGAAAAATACTTCCCTGAGACTGTATACGCTTCCAATATTCTCCTGAATAGAAGTTCCTGTTGTAGGTGTTTGTAGAACCATCTAGCGGCGGGTTGTGTGGTCCATGCCTGAACCAAGGCCTACAGTGAAATCTGGGATCAGGATTGTTGGAATCTCCCCCATTGCTCTGACTCCGTAGTCTCAGCTTATGGGCCTGTCAGGAAACTTGCGCTTACCCTGGACCCCCAGATTCCCGGGTTGCAGGCCAGATCTATGGGGTGTTGCCACCAGTGGTGTATTTAGGTTTTGTGCTGCCCTAGGTAACCCCCCCCCCCATCACCAGCCAGCATGGCCCCTCCCCCAGGCCGGGTTCCCTCTCCCATCCACAGCCAGCACCCTACACTTCGAATCCTCACACAGACAATAGGCAGAGCCCAGGTCTCAGGAAGCACTCACCGGTCAGAGGAGGCTCCTTCCTCGTCTGCCCACTCGGCTCCGCCTCTCTACCGGCTCCGGCCTGTGTGTGCCCTGCAGATCCAGCGGCCACCGTCCTCTCGCGGATCGGATCCCATGTAGCGGAGACTGCTGCAAGCAGGGGCGGACTGACCATTTGGAAACTAGGGCACTGCCCGAGGGCCCGGGGTCAGTAGGGGGCCCCATGAGATGCTCCTGGTACCTTTTTCATAGGCTTTTTTGAGTTTGGGCAAGGACACAGGGGGCCCCATGATCCCCTATTGCCCGGGGGCCCCATGAGTTGTCAGTCCGCCCCTGGCTGCAAGCCTGCAAACGTAACGGCTCCTGTGTGCCACACATGTGCACTTCTGCCAGGGGGCCTCCCTGAAATATGTCGCCAAAGGCAAAGGCCTTGTTTGCCTACCGGTAGATACGCCCCTGTGTTGCGCCCAATTGTTTGATCACGGTTACACGATAGTCAACGTTTTTGGGGTTGTATTCGGGATGTGCAAATCACACAAATACTTCTAACGTTTAATAAAGTAATGACAGATAACAAATGTAATAATATTAGAATACCAAACTAAAGTTGCCTTTCACCTACCCGCTTGCGCAGCATGGCACCGGTAATCGGACCGAACGCATGCATGAAGCAGCTCTGGAGATTAGACTGAATATTCCAAGTCATAACTGTAGTATTCAGGACTTGTGTGTAAGGAAATGACCAACCCCCGCCCCCCCTGGCCCACTCCCCATGCAAACAACATGACCTTTTAAGGACTTGGTCACTTTGTAATGACATTCCTTTGGTATGAAGTAGGCTAGGGTAACCAGGATACTGGAGGCTTTCTTAGATATTCTGAGACAACTTTAATAAGGACATATGAAATTTCCCCATTACCAACAACCAGCAGAAAGCACCAGCTAGAAGGAGCGTGGGCCACACAAGGGACCAAGCTGACCAACCCACCTTCTTCTAGCTAAAATCAGTTTCTCAACCAAGCCAATAGCTTACTTACTTCCAAGGTAAGGGCCGCCCTGCAATCCATCAGAATAAAGTCAGGGCCTGGACTGAGCGAAGCTAAAAGGGAGGGCCAGCATGACTGGGGCTTGCAGACGAGGCGGAGATGGGATTTGGGTGAGGAGTATAGGAGATGGGGGATGGTTACTCACCAGATTGGAGCAATCGGGCTGGAGGGTGGTCTTGCTAGGATGAGGAGAGGGGTTGGGACTTTGTTAGGGGTTAGTCGGAGCTTGTGCCAGCACAAGTGAGGTTTCAGGGGTCGCTGGGTCTTTGAAGGCGGTGCTAGAGTGACAAGTTGGTGGATTATGGGTTGGGCCCATCGTAGGTATGGGTGTCCCTTCCAAATTATAAGGTTCTTGGTAAGGTGGGAGGTCATTGGCTGTATCTGGGACTACGTAACTCTAGTATTGTCCCCGAGGCGGTGCGGCAGCAGCTGGGGGCCTTTTCATTGGGCGTCAGATACAGCCAAGTTATTGATGTGAGTAACGGTGCCTTCGAAGACCTTGGACCCGGTTGGGTTGGACCAGAAGAAGTGTTATGTAAGAGTTATGGTAAATATGTGAGCTGCTATGGCCGTTTTTTTCACCAAAAAGGAGAGTCTCGTGGTTATTCAGGTGGGGGGGTGGTTGAAGGGGGGTGGTTGTTTTATGGTGTAGGCGGTAAGTACTAACCTCGATATTCTGCATGTCCCTCAGTCAAGAGTTTGAGTCCACGTCCTCTAGAACTCCTATTTATTGACTGTAGGAACAAAGCAGTCCATTTTCGGTAGGGTTCCCTTTACCATGGTTAGTCTAGTTCGGTGCTCTTGCCTACTAACCATAATAGAGTTCTTCAGTTCTTCTGGAGGGACCCACCAGGGCTGGTAGAAGCGGCATTCCCTCAGAGGGTAAGGCCAGTTCATGAATAGTTCAGACGTTCTAGGTAGGGTGGCCACCTTATCCCCTTAAATCCGAACACATATTAATTACACGGGTTCTGCGGCAAATTTAATGCCGATAAAGCGCTGGGTGAGTTTAATTACCACCTTTAATCAACCCCAGAACCTGTGTAATTAACGTGTGTTCGGTTTTAAACCCTAGTTCTAGGCTCTCGTTCCCCGTGAGGGCTCAGGTAACAAATTCCTTCACTCACTATTCTCCTCTCCTCCATACTCCACCATTCCTTGCTATTTCTATCCCTGACAGAAGGAGCAATGGAGACGTCTAGAGAGAACTCGGGCAATCTCACCCCAGACACAATATAGGGCTCAGAGCTCTACACGTTGATTCATCCCCATTCCAATCAGCATTCTATTTGGATATATATTATTGTGCAACATGGTTGTGTTTATGGTGGATCAGGGGTGGACTGACAACTCATGGGGCCCCCGGGCAATGGGGGATCATGGGGCCCCTTTGTCCTCGCCAACACCCAAAAAAGCCTATGAAAAAGCCAATAAAAGGTATCTGGGGCATCTCATGGGTCCCCTACTTACCACAGGCCCTCAGGCAGTGTCTAAGTGCTCGAATGGTCAGTCCACCCCTGTGGTGGATCTAGCTCCCTATATGCAGTTGGTCGGTGGTATGAGGGGTAGTATATATGAAGGTTCAAATATTGGAGTATGTACTTATTGACAATTATTCTCATATGCAGTTTTAATTTCTATAGGAATGTTGGAGGAGTGTAGCGTCACCCCCACAGGGGCCGCTGGTAATAGCTGGTTCTTTCCTAATAGTACAGAGGCTGCCCACCCACCACAAGTGCCGGTCCATTATGCACCTCGGCTCCGATAACTCAGTCTAGGGGATATCTTTTTGAAATGTATTGCTTGAAGAACTTTACCAAAACCATGAAATCAATGAAACGTTTGTAGCCCCGTTCTAGTGTAGGATGCTGGGCAAATGTAGTTTTTGGCTCCTTCTGTAGTCAAGGGAGCAGTGATTGTTTGTTCAGGTCTGTTGAGCATTTCACAGGCCGGTACTTTGATTGATTCCCGGCCTCTGGAAGAAGCTTCCAGAACATAGGAAGAGAGATTCAAATGACCAGCCTGAATGTTTATCATGGCCTGGCCAATCCCTGGGGGGGGTGTCCAGAAGGTGGATGGGGAGGTGAAAGGAATGGATTTGAATCCACTTTACTTTCCCTGCTTAGGTAAATGAAGGCGTGGCCTGAGTATGAGGTCCTCTTGGCGAACCATTCCGGTAGTTTTGGTGAACCAGCCCAATAGTTTTGGCCAACCAGGCTGGCAATTTGATTGTTTCCCAGGCCGGTAGTTTTGGCCAACTAGGCCAGTAGTTTTGGCCAACCAGGCCGGTAGTTTTGGCCAACCAGGCTGCCAATTTGATTGATTCCCCGCCTCTGGAAGAAGCTTCCAGACCATAGGAAGGGAGATTCAAATGACCAGCCTGAATGTTTATCATGGCCTGGCCAATCCCTGGGGGGGGGGTGTCCAGAAGGTGGATGGGGAGGTGAAAGGAATGGCTTCGGATCCTTTTTGCTTTCCCTGCTTAGGTAAATGAAGGCGTGGCCTGAGTCCGAGGTCCTCTTGGCGAACCATTCCATATTTACAACCTTTTTTAAATTTGATGAGATTCCTTGTTCTGCGTCTGCAGATAATTCCGAACCCGCCGCATCGTCGCCGATAATCCGATGAGCCAATCCACGTCCGTCCGCCAGGCAGCCGGCTCGGCGTCTTTAAACGGGCGATGTCTCCGCGTCTGGAGACAAAAGCGCATGACTTGTTCAATTTCCACATCTTCCCGCCGAAGTAAATGTCATATATTATGGATCAAGAAACAGAAAATGAAGATAATTGCTATAAATGATTGCATTGGAAAGCTGGCCGGGCAAGACAGAGATGTTAAATCTTCCCAGAGCGCGGGCGAGGCGGGATCCTTCGGAGAATTTTCCGAGCCTGAAAACGCCGGCCGCAAAGGGAGGAGTTCCACGGATTACTTCATTTTGAGGACGTGCGTCTGCCGCATTGTCGTAAATCAGAAGAGCGCCGTACTCGGTTCTGGCAAACTTTTTTTCCCTAAATTGTCCAAAAATTCCATTTTTACTGGTTTGAGGGTCAATAAACCAAGATAACAATTTTCACCCAAAAACAAACAGTTTGGTATTCACTTTATATCATGTTCAGCGCTAAAAACGACTTTTTCATTCTGAGAAATGTAAAATGTAGCGTTTTATTGTTCACATTTACCAGTTGCAATCAGCAGGTAGGAATGCAGGATTTGCAGCTTTCCTTCAGATGGTTTTACTACTATGCTGTGAGTAGACCTGAATAGAAGGAGATTGTAGTACACACAGAGCTGAGGGGCACACCATTCACCCTTTACTAGCAAAGACGGACCCTTCTGGATCCATCAGTGCCAAGCATGTTCCCTACACTGAATGTATATATATAATGAAGTTATTCCATTCTCTCCCAGCGAGGGGCGTCCTATCAATGTTCCATTCTCTCCCAGCGATGGGCGTCCTATCAATGATCCATTCTCTCCCAGCGATGGGCGTCCTATCAATGTTCCATTCTCTCCCAGCGATGGGCGTCCTATCAGTGTTCCATTCTCTCCCAGCGATGGGCGTCCTATCAATGTTCCATTCTCTCCCAGCGATGGGCGTCCTATCAATGTTCCATTCTCTCCCAGCGATGGGCGTCCTATCAATGTTCCATTCTCTCCCAGCGATGGGCATCCTATCAATGTTCCATTCTCTCCCAGCGATGGGCATCCTATCAATGTTCCATTCTCTCCCAGCGATGGGCGTCCTATCAATGTTCCATTCTCTCCCAGCGATGGGCGTCCTATCAATGTTCCATTCTCTCCCAGCGATGGGCGTCCTATCAATGTTCCAATCTCACCCAGCGATGGGCGTCTTATCAATGATCCAATCTCTCCCAGCGATGGGCGTCCTATCAATGTTCCATTCTCTCCCAGCGATGGGCGTCCTATCAATGTTCTATTCTTTCCCAGCGATGGGCGTCCTATCAATGTTCCATTCTCTCCCAGCGATGGGCGTCCTATCAATGTTCCAATCTCTCCCAGCGATGGGCGTCCTATCAATGTTCCATTCTCTCTCAGCGATGGGCGTCCTATCAATGTTCTATTCTTTCCCAGCGATGGGCGTCCTATCAATGTTCCATTCTCTCCCAGCGATGGGCGTCCTATCAATGTTCCATTCTCTCCCAGCGATGGGCGTCCTATCAATGTTCTATTCTTTCCCAGCGATGGGCGTCCTATCAATGTTCTATTCTTTCCCAGCGATGGGCGTCCTATCAATGTTCTATTCTT
This sequence comes from Staurois parvus, assembly GCF_062004578.1. NCBI lineage: Eukaryota > Metazoa > Chordata > Amphibia > Anura > Ranidae > Staurois > Staurois parvus. The sequence continues at coordinate 178,312 of NW_028319574.1, read as the reverse complement.
TCCCAGCGATGGGCGTCCTATCAATGTTCCAATCTCTCCCAGCGATGGGCGTCCTATCAATGTTCCATTCTCTCCCAGCGATGGGGGTCCTATAAATGTTCCATTCTCTCCCAGCGATGGGCGTCCTATCAATGTTCCATTCTCTCCCAGCGATGGGCGTCCTATCAATGTTCCAATCTCTCCCAGCGATGGGCGTCCTATCAATGTTCTATTCTTTCCCAGCGATGGGCGTCCTATCAATGTTCTATTCTTTCCCAGCGATGGGCGTCCTATCAATGTTCCATTCTCTCCCAGCGATGGGCGTCCTATCAATGTTCCATTCTCTCCCAGCGATGGGCGTCCTATCAATGTTCTATTCTCTCCCAGCGATGGGCGTCCTATCAATGTTCCATTCTCTCCCAGCGATGGGCGTCCTATCAATGTTCTATTCTTTCCCAGCGATGGGCGTCCTATCAATGTTCCATTCTCTCCCAGCGATGGGCGTCCTATCAATGTTCCATTCTTTCCCAGCGATGGGCGTCCTATCAATGTTCCAATCTCTCCCAGCGATGGGCGTCCTATCAATGTTCCATTCTTTCCCAGCGATGGGCGTCCTATCAATGTTCCATTCTCTCCCAGCGATGGGCGTCCTATCAATGTTCCAATCTCTCCCAGCGATGGGCATCCTATCAATGTTCCATTCTCTCCCAGCGATGGGCATCCTATCAACGTTCCATTCTCTCCCAGCGATGGGCGTCCTATCAATGTTCCATTCTCTCCCAGCGATGGGCGTCCTATCAATGTTCCATTCTCTCCCAGCGATGGGCGTCCTATCAATGTTCCAATCTCTCCCAGCGATGGGCGTCCTATCAATGTTCCAATCTCTCCCAGCGATGGGGGTCCTATCAGTGTTCTATTCTCTCCCAGCGATGGGCGTCCTATCAATGTTCCATTCTCTCCCAGCGATGGGCGTCCTATCAATGTTCTATTCTTTCCCAGCGATGGGCGTCCTATCAATGTTCCAATCTCTCCCAGCGATGGGCATCCTATCAATGTTCCAATCTCTCCCAGCGATGGGCGTCCTATCAATGTTCCATTCTCTCCCAGCGATGGGCATCCTATCAATGTTCCAATCTCTCCCAGCGATGGGCGTCCTATCAATGTTCCATTCTCTCCCAGCGATGGGCATCCTATCAATGTTCCAATCTCTCCCAGCGATGGGCGTCCTATCAATGTTCCATTCTCTCCCAGCGATGGGCATCCTATCAATGTTCCATTCTCTCCCAGCGATGGGCGTCCTATCAATGTTCCATTCTCTCCCAGTGATGGGCGTCCTATCAATGTTCCAATCTCTCCCAGCGATGGGCGTCCTATCAATGTTCTATTCTCTCCCAGCGATGGGCGTCCTATCAATGTTCCAATCTCTCCCAGCGATGGGCATCCTATCAATGTTCCATTCTCTCCCAGCGATGGGCGTCCTATCAATGTTCCATTCTCTCCCAGTGATGGGCGTCCTGTCAATGTTCCAATCTCTCCCAGCGATGGGCGTCCTATCAATGTTCCATTCTCTCCCAGCGATGGGCATCCTATCAAGGGCAAAGGGCAAATGTGAATGGACCTATGTACCATGCTGGAGTGCTGATTGATGTGCTGGGTAATAACTATTAATAATTACTAGAATGCCATCCATCTCCAGTGAATGGATAGGCTGCGTTCTCGGTGATGTCATCACTCTCTAGTGAATGGATAGGCTGCATTCTCAATGATGTCATCGCTCTCTTGTGAGTTCTCAGTGATGTCATCGCTCTCTAGTGAATGGATAGGCTGCATACTCAGTGATGTCATCGCTCTCTAGTGATTGGATAGGATGCATTCTCAATGATGTCACCGCTCTCTAGTGAATGGATAGGCCGAGTTCTCAGTGATGTCATCGTTCTCTAGTGAATGGATAGGCTGTGTTCTGAGTGATGTCACAGCTCTCTAGTGAATGGATAGGCCGCATTCTCAGTGATGTCATCGCTCTCTAGTGAATGGATAGGCTGCATTCTCAGTGATGTCATCGCTCTGTAGTGAATGGATAGGCTGCATACTCAGTGATGTCACCGCTCTCTAGTGAATGGATAGGCTGCGTTCTCAGTGATGTCATCGCTCTCTAGTGAATGGATAGGCTGCGTTCTCAGTGATGTCACCGCTCTCTAGTTAATGGAGGCCGCGTTCTCAGTGATGTCATCACTCTGTAGTGAATGGATAGGCTGCATTCTCAGTGATATCATTGCTCTCTAGTGAATGGATAGGCTGCGTTCTCAGTGATGTCATCGCTCTCTAGTGAATGGATAGGCTGCGTTCTCAGTGATGTCATCGCTCTCTCGTGAATGGATAGGCTGCGTTCTCAGTGATGTCATCGCTCTCTAGTGAATGGATAGGCCGCATTCTCAGTGAAGTCATCGCTCTCTAGTGAATGGATAGGCTGCATACTCAGTGATGTCACCGCTCTCTAGTGAATGGATAGGCTGCATTCTCAATGATGTCATCGCTCTCTTGTGAGTTCTCAGTGATGTCATCACTCTCTAGTGATTGGATAGGCTGCATACTCAGTGATGTCACCGCTCTGTAGTGAATGGATAGGCTGTGTTCTCAGTGATGTCATCGCTCTCTAGTGATTGGATAGGCTGCATACTCAGTGATGTCACCGCTCTGTAGTGAATGGATAGGCTGCATTTTCAGTGATGTCATCAGCCACTAAGCAGTGGATAGGCTGCATTCTGCCAAATGTACCTCCCACAAGATGGCTGCCTCTGTAAATGTCAGGTTCCCTTTAAAGATCAGTCCTGTGAAGGAATATCCTTGTCAAGCGCGGTTCGCTCGTTCGTTCGGCCGGGCGCTGCGGTGTGTTGCTGTAGAGATAGAATCTTTGGCATTCCCAGCAGAGGCTTTAACAAATGATGGAGTATTACGTTACCATTGATCATAGGATCCTTTGACCTAACATCAATACTAAGGGGGTCTCTAATATTTCCAGGCCGGAGTGTGTGCATGTATTTCACCGGATTAATGTAATAGGTGCGCTGCCGGATCTAGGTCACCCGTAACGCGCCGACTGATTGCTTTTTCTCAGGCCGGCGCTGCGAGGAAGGTAAAACAGCGATCGATCGGGTAGCAGCAAAGGGGGGGGGTGGGGGTGACGGCTGCCGACAGTCTTGGTACAACAGACAGAAAATGATAAACTTCCCTTCTTTCTGTTTTCTCTTCCACAGATAAACGTGTAAACTTGCTGCAGATCCCAGTGGCCGGAGAAGAAGCGTTGAAACCCACCAAACGAGGATGAGGTTGCTATGGAAACTGCTGGCGTTTCGCTGGTTCGTGTGTCTGGCAGGTAAGGTATCCATTCACAGTTCATGGTATTAAAAATACTTCTTGCCGTGCTTAGGGGAATTCAGGTCCCACTTCGGGGGCCAATTAGGAAGCTCGTAGGCTCTCTGGCTCGGCTTCTGCTGACATGTGCCTGACGGCCTCACATTCTGCAACGTACAAAAGGCTAGGAGTTGGGCTGCGCATCTGGCGGTTCTTTGCCCGGCCTCGTTTGGAGCGTGTGTTTTTTTTTATCTGTGGCATTATCTGGCTGCCCTTGATGTCAGCTTTGTTGTCTGAAGACCTTTATTTCTTAGCTTGGAGGCATTTGGGTCACCAGAAACTAGTGACCTAGATGAGGTCCGATGTGCCTCAAATCTTCAGCCCATCACTAGCTGTGGATGAGTTCATGAGGCCTGTTCTTTGATGACTCAGGTGTCCATTATCAGTGTTTTGGTTGTTGGCCCTGGATGCTCGGTGCAGTAATTCTCAGCACATAGTTTTTTAGTGATGAAAGGAGAAAAAAAATCAAATATTTTCCTTCAGTGTACCTAACATCTGATTTATCCCTGATAGCTTAGGAGGCCTTAACCCATAACCCCCCCCTGAAGTCAAAGATTTTCCCCTCCCCTAAATTCAACACTTAACCCTTCCTGCAACCCAACATTTACAGTAAATCTCCTTTAAAAGCCAACATTTAAATCCCTGAAATCCAAGACTCAACCCTCCACAAAACCCAGTGCATGACCCTCCCTGAAATCCAAGACTCAACCCTCCACAAAACCCACTGCATGACCCTCCCTGAAATCCAAGACTCAACCCTCCACAAAACCCACTGCATGACCCTCCCTGAAATCCAAGACTCAACCCTCCACAAAACCCACTGCATGACCCTCCCTGAAATCCAAGACTCAACCCTCCACAAAACCCAGTGCATGACCCTCCCTGAAATCCAAGACTCAACCCTCCACAAAACCCAGTGCATGACCCTCCCTGAAATCCAAGACTCAACCCTCCACAAAACCCAGTGCATGACCCTCCCTGAAATCCAAGACTCAACCCTCCACAAAACCCAGTGCATGACACTCCCTGAAATCCAAGACTCAACCCTCCACAAAACCCACTGCATGACCCTCCCTGAAATCCAAGACTCAACCCTCCACAAAACCCAGTGCATGACCCTCCCTGAAATCCAAGACTCAACCCTCCACAAAACCCAGTGCATGACCCTCCCTGAAATCCAAGACTCAACCTTCCCTGAAATTCAATGCTTAACCATCCCTGAAATCCAGTGATTAACGCTTCCTGAAACCCAACACTTGATTCTCCTCAGAACCCAACATTTAACCGTCCTTGAAATCCAACACTTAACCCTCCTCGAAGCCCATCACTTAACTCTCTTCAAAAGCCAACATTTAACCCTCCCCAAAATACAACATTTAACCCTCCCCAAAATACAACATTTAACCCTCCCCAAAATACAACATTTAACCCTCCTTTAAAAATCACCACTTAACCCTCCCCAAAACACAAAACTTAACCCTCCCTGAACCCAACACTTAACCCTCCTTGAAATTGAAGACCCAACACTTAACCCTCCCCAAAACCCAACATTTAGACCTTCTCGAAACCCAACGCTTAAATCTCTTCAAAAGCCAACATTGAAATCTCCCCAAACCCAACACTTAACCCTCCCCAAAATACAACATTTAATCCTCCCCAAAACACAACACTTAACCCTCTTTGAAATTGAAGACCTAACACTTAACACTTCTGAAAACCCAACATTTTGACCTTCTTGAAACCCAACACTTAACTCTCTTCAAATGCCAACATTTATCCCTCCCCAAACCAAACACTTAACCCTCCCCAAAATACAACATTTAACTCTCCTTTAACATCCACCACTTAATCCTCCCCAAAACACAACACTTAACCCTCCCTGAACCCAACACTTAACCCTCCTTGAAATCGAAGACGCAACACTTAACCCTCCCCAAAACCCAACATTTAGCCCTTCTGGAAACCCAACACTTAACTTTCTTCAAAAGCCAACATTTAACCCTCCCCAAAATACAAAATTTCATCCTCCCCAAAACACAACACTTAACCCTCCTTGAACACAACACTTAAACCCCTTTGAAATTGAAGACCCAACACTTAACCCTTCCCAAAACCCAACATTTTGACCTTCTTGAAACCCAATACTTAACTCTCTTCAAAAGCCAACATTTAACCCTCCCCAAACCCAACACTTAACCCTCCCCGAAATCCATCATTGAACCCTCCTCAAAACTCAACACTTAAACCTTCTCGAATCCCAGTATTTAATCCTCCTTGAAATTCAACAGTTAACCCTCCCCAAAATACAACCTTTGATTTAACCTTTTTTTTTAATTTACCCCCTAAAGCTCATCCAAACATCTAAAATTAATCATTAAAGCAGAACTCCAGACAGACTCCAGGTCAAAATAAATATCCTGATAAAAGATAAAATAACCAAACCAGCTTTTGCTGCAATATTCACCTTCAACCCAAAGATTTCTCTTGCAGTACTTTTTTCTGCCTCAGTCTGATGGCTAGCATCATTCAACCCATTTCCTCTGAGCCCAAGTTGCCCTGGACCCGCCCCAGCCTGTGACTGGACAGTGAAAGGAGAAGGAGCGCAGTGAAGAGCTATCGCTCTCTGTCACTCTGCTCTCTCCTACCAGTGTCTGACCAGGTCTGTTTTGAGTTTTGATTACTGAATGACATGGTCCTAATGCAGCCATATTTAGTCCCGGGCCGGCTAAGAGGAAATGATAATGACCAGACAAAATTCTCGAATGTGTATTAAAGCTCAGACAAAATTCTCGAATCTGTCCTAAAGCTTTCCCTTTTGAATTAAAATTGTGCCAACTGCTCAATAGACATAATAACATCTCCCAATTACCTGTCTGTAGGCATATTAGGTATCTTCTGTGGCGCTCTACAAAACGAGAATACCCTGCGTCTGTAACAAAGGAAAAATGAGAAAACAGCTCAAAATTATTACATTATTAAAGTTTGAAAGATCTCAGATGTGATTTTTAGTGTGAATTTGATGCTCCATTAAATGTTACAGTTGATGTTACACTTGTTACTGTGTCATCTGTCGACAGGCTGTCAGGGGTGAGCGTTGACAGATTACACATTGTGACTTGGCGTGCTGCACGCTTGTAGGAACACCTTGATGAGGTCCCGTCACACGGGGGGAATATCACCCATTCCTCTCTACGTGGCAAGTTCTCACTGTTTTTGCAAATAATTTTGTTACAGAGATCATGCCAGAGCGGCTGTTACCCATCACACAGTCAAGGCTTCTATCCTGAACCAAAGCCTGCCATTGACTGACTGGTGCAACTGGTGCTAGATCCAGCACAATGCTGGGGAATCATGTGGGGTTCCCTGTCTAGCTAGAACAAGAGTCATTTCTGGAGATCGGGCTCCAAATCTAGAGGGGAACTTTCATTGATATGCTGGTTATGTGCTGGAGCAAATATGTTGACGTACTTGGCACCAGTAAATATGGTGGTGTACTTGACCTCACCAAATTTGTTGATGGTGCTTGTCATCACCAAATGATTTGACAGCACTTGCCCTCACCAACTATGTTGGCTGTACTTGGCCTCACCAACTATGTTGCCTGTGCTTGGCCTCACCAACTATGTTGCCTGTGCTTGGCCTCACCAACTATGTTGACTCTACTTGGCCTCACCAAATGTGTTGACGTATGTGGCTTCACCAATTATGTTGCCTGTGCTTGGCTTCACCAATTGTGTTGCCTGTGCTTTGCCTCACCAACTATGTTGCCTGTGCTTGGCCTCACCAACTATGTTGCCTGTGCTTGGTCTCACCAACTAAGTTACCTGTGCTTGGCCTCACCAACTATGTTGCCTGTGCTTGGCCTCACCAACTATGTTGCCTGTGCTTGGCCTCACCAACTATGTTGACTGTACTTGGCCTCACCAAATGTGTTGACGTATGTGGCTTCACCAATTATGTTGCCTGTGCTTGGCCTCACCAACTATGTTGCCTGTGCTTGGCCTCACCAACTATGTTGCCTGTGCTTGGCCTCACCAACTATGTTGCCTGTGCTTGGCCTCACCAACTATGTTGCCTGTGCTTGGCCTCACCAACTATGTTGACTGTACTTGGCCTCACCAAATGTGTTGATGGTACATGACCTCAGCAAATAAGTTGATAGCACTTGTCCTTACAAAATATGTTAGCTGTATGTGGCCTCACCAAAGGTGTTGATTTATGTGGCTTCACCAATTATGCTGCCTGTTCCTGACCTCACCAACTATGTTGACAGTTCTTGACTTCATCAAAATATTTTGACAGTACCTTGCCTCACCAAATATACTGAAGGGACTTAGCCCCACCAAATTTGTTGCTTGTACGTGGCCTTACCAACTACGTTGACTGTACTTGACCTCACCAAGCCACTTTATTAGGTCCACCTGTTCAATTGCTTGGTAACACAAATTGCTAATCAACCAATCACACGGCAGCAACTCAATGCTTTTAGGCATGTAGACGTGGCGAAGACGACTTGCTAAAATTTAAACCGAGCATCATAACGGGGAAAAAAGGGGATTTAAGTGACTTTGAACGTGGCATGGTTGTTGGTGCCAGACCGGCTGGTCTGAGTATTTCAAAAACTGCTGATCTACTGGGATTTTCCCGCACAACCATCTCTGGGGTTTGCACAGAATGGTCCGAAAAAGAGAAAATATCCAGTGAGTGGCAGTTGTGTGGAGGAAAAGGCCTTGTTGGTGTTAGAGGTCAGAGGAGAATGGGCAGACTGGTTGCTGTGACATTCAGATGGTAGGGTCAGGATTTGGTGTAAACAACATGAAAGCATGGATCCATCCTGCCTTGTATAAACAGTTCAGGCTGGTAGTGGTGGTGGTGTCATGGTGTGGTGGATCCATCCTGCCTTGTATCAATGGTTCAGGCTGGTGGTGGTGTCATGGTGTGGTGGATCCATCCTGCCTTGTATCAATGGTTCAGGCTGGTGGTGGTGGTGTCAGGGTGTGGAGGATATTTTCTTGGCACTAGCAAGGTGGACCTAATAAAGTGGTCAATGATTGTATATTGTTGATACTTGGCCTCCCCAAATATGTTGACCGTACTTTGCCTCACCAAATATGTTGACCGTACGTGGCCTCACCAAATATCTTGACAGTACTAGGCTTCACCAAATGTCTTGACCGTACTTGGCCTCACCAAATATCTTGACCGTACTTGGCCTCACCAAATATGTTGCCTGTACTTTGCCTCACCAAATATGTTGACCGTACATGGCCTCACCAAATATCTTGTCAGTACTAGGCTTCACCAAATATATTGATGGTACGTGGCCTCACCAAATACCTTGTCAGTACTTTGCCTCACTAAATATATTGATGGTATGTGGCCTCACCAAATATCTTGTCAGTACTTTGCCTCACTAAATATGTTGATTGCGCATGGCCTCACCAAATATCTGGACAGTAATAGGCTTCACCAAATATGTTGATGGTACTTGGCCTAAAACTATTTGATAATTTTTGCAAATAAAATATGATAGAAAAAAGTATTTTGATTGCTAGACCTTACTGTGTGTATGACCATTAATGGGGAGCCTAAAGACATCTGAGGAGCCACTCTGTGCTAACCCCCACACAAACATGACAGCTTCATTTGGCAAAGGGTCGGGATCATGGCTATAGAGAAGGCCAGGGAAAGAAAATGAGCGGTATACGTAATTAGAGAAGATTTTTTTTTTCTAACCTATTCAATTGAATGTTCCTACTGAACAAGTGAACATCTCATAACAACAGTTTCTAGGTAACTGGGTAGAGATAAAAAAAATACACTTTATGACTAAAAGTATCTGGACACTCCCCAAATTGTTAAATTTAGCTAATTCTAGTGAAGGTTCCTGGTAATACTCCTACATACAAAGACACTGTAGGCAATTGTGCTCTTCCAGCCTTGTGGTAGCAGTTTGGTGAAGACCCTTTTCTGTTCCCCCATGACTGTCCCCTGTGTACAAAGCCAGCTCCATAAAGACATGGATGACCAGTTTGGTGAAGACCCTTTTCTGTTCCCCCATGACTGTCCTCTGTGTACAAAGCCAGCTCCATAAAGACACGGATGACCAGTTTGGTGAAGACCCTTTTCTGTTCCCCCATGACTGTCCCCTGTGTACAAAGCCAGCTCCATAAAGACACGGATGACCAGTTTGGTGAAGACCCTTTTCTGTTCCCCCATGACTGTCCCCTGTGTACAAAGCCAGTTCCATAAAGACATGGAGGACCAGTTTGGTGAGGAAGAACCTGAGTGTCCTGTGCAGAGTCCTGACCTCAACCTACCGACCACCTTTTGAGATGAATTGGAAGACTGATAGTGAGCCAAGTCTCCTCTTCCAACATCAGAATGTGACTTCATAAATGTTCCTTTGGCTGATTGGACACAAATTCCCACAGACGTACTCCAAAATGTTGTTGGAAGCCTTTCCAGAAGAGTAAAACCAGCTCCATAAAGACATGGTTTGACCAATTTCGTGTTGAGGAACTCAAGTGTCCTGCACAGAGCCCTGACCTCAATCCTACTGAACACCATTGGGATAAATTGGAACACCGATGGTGGACAAAACATGTTTTTGGTGCCCAGTGTGGGGCTCAACAAATGAGCTAGGTGTTCTCATCCAACATCAGTGCCTAACCTCCCCCCTTCCGGTCCGGGCACTTCTCCCCCCCCTTCCAGTCCGGGCACTTCTCCCCCCCTTCCAGTCCGGGCACTTCTCCCCCCTTTCCAGTCCGGACGCTTTCCCCCCCTTCCAGTCCGGGCACTTCTCCCCCCTTTCCAGTCCGGACGCTTTCCCCCCCTTCCAGTCCGGACGCTTTCCCCCCCTTCCAGTCCGGACGCTTTCCCCCCCTTCCAGTCCGGACGCTTCCCCCCCCCGCTTCCAGTCCGGACGCTTCCCCCCCCCCCCTTCCAGTCCAGACGCTTCTCCCCCCCTTCCAGTCAGGATGCTTCTCCCCCCCTTCCAGTCCGGATGCTTCTCCCCCCCCTTCCAGTCCGGGCACTTCTCCCCCCCTTCTAGTCCGGACACTTCCCCCCCCCCCCCCTTCCTGCCCCCAGGCCAATTTTCAGCTTTCAGCGCTATCACACTTTGAATGACAATTGCGCGGTCATGCAACACTGTACACATATGAATTTTTTAGCATTTTTTTGAAACAGATAAAACTTTATTTTGGTGGTATTTATTCACCGCTGGGATTTTAATTTTTTTTGCTATATAAATGAAAAAGTCCAAAAATTTTGAAAAAAAAGTGTTTTTCTTATAAAATGTTGCAAATAAATGATCTTTCTTCATAAATCTTGGCTATTTTAATTTCGTATTTTTTAAAAAAACAAAAAAAGGAAAAAATACAGAAACATAAAAACAATTTCAGTACTAAGAGTGGAACTGAGATTCAAACTTGATTATATAATTGTAGTTACTCCCTACATGTTTCGCTCTCACGGGCTTCTTCAGGGAGGATTTTTGAAGAGATTTCAACCGCCGAGGCAGTCTAAAGGTGTATCAAAAGAAAATTATACAATCACCAAACAACTTTAATATATCCAATACAAAGTATTTATGTAAAAATATATGTTAACCACTTCCCGTCCGGCCCATGTACATAAACGGCTGGAAGGGAGCAGTGCAGGAGCAGGATGCCATTCATAAACGGTGCGTTCCCTGGGAGCGCACAGCACCACGATTGGTGCCCACTGTGTCCGGAGTACACAGCGGAACACCAATCGCTGTATGGAACCTCTGTGTGAGGTCCCAATCATGTGATCAGTGATTGGCCAATCAGTGATCACATGAATAGTAGTAAGCAATGATGTCACTTCTGACATCATTGCTTACTACTTGTGAAATCTGTGAATGATCACCGAGATCACATGGTACAGGGCCATTCACAACAGCCTTGTACCATGTGACAAGCTGTGACCAATCACAGCTCACACAGTATTTCTCAATGGCTGCAGGAATGCAGCCAGAGAGAAGGAGAAATTATTGCTTTTATAGACTTTAAGGGTGTAAATCAGTGTTGAAAAAAAAAAAAAACTCCATCACCCCCCACAAGTAGTACAGTGTCACTATGGTAGCACTGTACTCCTAGGGTGACAGTATGTTAAAAAAAACATAAATAATGATATAAAAAAATAGAATAAAATTTTTTTGAAAAATTATACTTTTTGGTTATAAACTAATTTGGGTTTTTTTTTTTTTACTAAAAATATAACTGAATACATTTCGGCTGAGATTTATGAAGAAAGATTATTTATTTGCAAAATTTTATAAGAAAAATTATTTTTTTTTCAACATTTTTGGACTTTTTCATTTATATAGCAAAAAAAAATTAAGATCCCAGTGATGAATAAATACCACCAAAATAAAGTTTTATCTGTCTCAAAAAAAATGCTAAAAAAATTCATATGGGTACAGTGTTGCATGACCGCGCAATTGTCATTCAAAGTGTGATAGTGCTGAAAGCTGAAAATTGGCCTGGACAGGAAGGGGGGGGGAAGTGTCCGGACTGGAAGGAGGGAGAAAGTGTCCGGACTGGAAGGGGGGAGAAAGTGTCCGTACTGGAAGGAGGGAGAAAGTGTCCGGACAGGAAGGGGGTGAAAGTGTCCGGACTGGAAGGGGGTGAAAGTGTCCGGACTGGAAGGGGGGGAAAGTGTCCGGACTGAAAGGGGGGGAAAGTGTCCGGACTGGAAGGGGGGGTGAAAGTGTCCAGACTGGAAGGGGGGTGAAAGTGTCCGGACTGGAAGGGGGGTGAAAGTGTCCGGACTGGAAGGGGGGTGAAAGTGTCCGGACTGGAAGGGGGGTGAAAGTGTCCGGACTGGAAGGGGGGTGAAAGTGTCCGGACTGGAAGGGGGGTGAAAGTGTCCGGACTGGAAGGGGTGAAAGTGTCCGGACTGGAAGGGGGGAAAGTGTCCGGACTGGAAGGGGGGGAAAGTGTCCGGACTGGAAGGGGGGAAAAGTGTCAGGATTGGAAGGGGGGAAAAGTGTCTGGACTGGAAGGGGGGAAAAGTGTCCGGACTGGAAGGGGGGGAAAGTGTCCGGACTGGAAGGGGGGAAAAGTGTCCGGACTGGAAGGGGGGAAAAGTGTCCGGACTGGAAGGGGGTGGGAAAGTGTCCGGACTGGAAGAGGGGAAAGTGTCCGGACTGGAAGGGGGGGGAAAGTGTCCGGACTGGAAGGGGGGGGAAAGTGTCCGGACTGGAAGGGGGGTGAAAGTGTCCTGACTGGAAGGGGGGAAAGTGTCCGGACTGGAAGGGGGGGAAGTGTCCGGACTGGAAGGGGGGTGAAAGTGTCCGGACTGGAAGGGGGGGGAAAGTGTCCGGACTGGAAGGGGGGGGAAAGTGTCTGGACTGGAAGGGGGGGAAAGTGTCTGGACTGGAAGGGGGGGAAAGTGTCTGGACTGGAAGGGGGGGAAAGTGTCTGGACTGGAAGTGGTTAAAATGACTTTTTTATATCTTAAATAAAATCTGAAAAATATATTTAAAAAATATATATTTAAAAAAATATTTTTCATATAGTTTGTAATATATTAAAAACATTCCAAAGCATTTCAACATACAGTATATATATATATTTTTAAATATATTGAATACGGCCCAAATTTTAGTATTTCAAATATATGTCAGTATATTTTGGAAGAATATTTTTACAATATATTTTTCTTCCATGTGGGTTTTGCAACGACAAACGCTCGTTCCCGATACGCAATATGTGAATGGGGCCTCAGAGGGAATTTGTATGACATCACTGAATGTGAAGCTTTATTAAAATGTGTCAGTTACCTTTCATCGGCAGTTACTATCGGAATTAACAGCGCGCAGCAGAGGGTGTCGCGTTGCAGCGAACGTTCACAAGTCGCTGGTTTCCCCGTGCGTACGCCGATTACATCACAAGGCAGGCGCCAACTTTGTTTTAAAGATTGATGGTGGTGCCCTGATGCCGACGCGGCGTCCTCGCTTCCCTTCCTCTATTGCAGATCCCTTACTTTTGTATCTGATTTCTTTTTCTCTTTTTGTTGCAGTTCCTTTGGGTCCATTTTATTCTCATTTCTCGTAAGACTGAACGCACAGAAGCGCAACGCAGTCTTTTCATTCTCGTGTCAATTACATTTTTTTTTACAATTTTTTATCAAAGCCATATTTTTTTTTTTAGAGTAGGGGATAGTTAGAACTGGACTGAAAGGAAATGTTTCCAATTTGAGGGGAAGTCACCGCAAAAAGTGCGACCGTTGGAAGATTTTCCTTCAACTCCCTTCATACAGACTCAGAATTCGGGATGTTTCCATCACTTTTGATCTCAGTGACAATCTCAGGTCTCATGATAAATGGAGACTCGCTCTTTCCCCCTAAGGACGACGTCTACGGGGACGATAATATATTGGAAGGTTGGGGTGACCCTCGGGTGGTAGGAGGTGAACCCCAATAGGTAACAAAGTCCCTGTATAGAATATTGAAGAATGTGCCCTAGTCCGGGTTCTGCACCCACATACCTGACCTCTGGAGGTTGCTCTCCTTGCGTGTGGCCCCTTTGCATTCCGGGGACTTCATCATTGCCCAGTGCATACTGTTTAGTTTTATATATTGCTAGCCCCTGAGGAAGCGACAGTGGCCCCGGAACATGCCGGGCGCTGCCTGCACAGCCTGAATATCCCCTACCTCTTTGAAGGATTACTTTGTTGGTACTATCCATACTGCTACCATCTTTTGCAATCATTCTATGTGGGCGGTGGGTCATGGGATATTAGCTGTGGGCGAATTGTGCAATGATATTGTGACGGGAGTGACTTTTGGGGGTGGGGGGACCTCTGTATCATCTTCCCAAATTCCCATTATGTTTAAGGCACCCTGTGCCTGTTTAAGGGGTACAGGGTGTGTATGTGAATGTCTGAGTCTTGTGTATAGTGTGTGTTCCTTTGTCTAGGCCACATGGCTGTCCATTGTCTGTTTTCCATGTGCTCCCCCCCATTGTGCTGCGTCTTCCTGTCCAGCCGACTATTATGGGATGTACTGTTTGTGTATTGGTGTGGGGGTTGGTCAATATCCTTTGCCATGTGTTTCATCCCATTGTTCTGTGTCTTGGGTTGGTTGGGGTGGTTCCCTGTAGCCCTTCCCACTGATAGGGCGGGCTGATGTATTTCCTGTTCCTGGTTGTGTTGCCCCGCCCTCTGTATATATTCTGTGTTTTGTGTTAAAATAAAGAGTTGGCTTTCTGTCTTAAGAGCTGGGTGCTGTCTTTTTCCTGAGGGATTTCAGGGTGGGGTCCGTGGATGGTGTTCGGACAGCGGAAGCTGCGGGATAACGGAATATACCCAAGTGCGGTCGGGTACCGGTTCCGTTACAGATATCATACAAAATGTGAGATTAGAGACAATGTGATGTTAATAAAGGAACATTGATTGTATCTTTTTTGTGTACTGAGTTGCTGTGCCTAGAAAGTCCATTTCCACATTCTTCCTTTCAATAGTCTATGGGGACGAAACGCATAGGGAGGGGGCTTTGACATTGACATTCACGTGCATGCGCGCTGGACCAGGTTTCATGCTGAGTTTTTATGCGGCTTGATTTTATTCCTTCTGTCAGTACAATTCATAATGAACATCGGTTGGTTTACAGTAATGCGCTATGGTTCCTCCCTCTTTTTTTTCTTTTGTGGCTTATACTGAGGCTGTGGTTTGGCATGAGCTTTATCCGGGCTTACAGCTTCTGATATCTGGGGTACTTTTTGAGGTGGTCCTAAAGGCTCAAGGTTTTTTACCTGCATGAAGGTTAAAAAAAATCTGTGTATAGTGCCCCTCCCCCCCCCCTTCAGCCCCCCCCCAATCCTAACCTGAGCCCTCTTCAATCCAGAAATGGTCATAATTGCCTCAGCTGTATGCAGACTCTCCCTCCTCATTGGATGAGATAGCAGCGGGAGCCCATTGGTTCCCGCTGCTGTAAATCACAGCCAGTGAGCCAATGAGGAGAGGGCAGGGCCAAGTCGTGGCTGTATGTTTCTTATGGAGGCATGGAGCAATGGCTCCGGTGTGAGCACGTAACGGTGCCCCCAGGGCAAACAGCTTTCCCTGGGGACACTTCTCGAGGGGGAGCAGCCAGAGCACCAGCAGGGGACCAGAAATGAAGAGGATTAGGGCAGCTGTGCGCAAAACTACTGCACAGGGCAGGTAAGTAGGACTTTTTTTTATTTTATTTAAAAAAAAAACTTTAGTATCCCTTTAAATAAGAGGCAGAGAAGCTAAGGAGCTGAGTGTCCTTGCTGCGGTGTGACCAGGTGACCGTTGGGCTGTGTCATATGTGACAACTCATGGGGCCCCCGGGCAATAGGGGATCATGGGGCTCCTGTGTCCTTGCCCACACTCAAAAAAGCCTATGAAAAGGTATCAGGGGCATCTCATGGGGCCCCCTACTGACCCCGGGCCCTCGGGAAGTGCCCGAGTTTCCAAATGGTCAGTCCGCCCCTGGTCATATGTAAGGTCATTATGGATTTACTATGTGCTTTGATATGTGTGTGTATGAGGAACAATAAAGAAAACCTAAACGCCACAGAAAGCAGAAGGAGCGCCACACCAACGGTCAGAGAACGCCAAGAATGATAAAGCCAATACATTTCAGGAGCGCAGACGTTCCCCCTTCACCAGGGCGTGTTCCCCATCAGTCTCCTCCAATCCAACAAGCACAGTGACTGCAAATCTTTGAGTTGTTGGGTAGACGGAGCCTGATGTGGGACTTTGAGACTAGTTCTCCATCAGGTCCTCCTTGTCCATGATTGACATTGGATGCCAGTGGGTGGATTCCAAAGCTCATAATCAACTGAATAGAGGCTATGGAATCCACCCATGGCCATTTGTTATTCATCACAGGAAAGGCAGACCTGATGGAGAACTAGCCTCAGAGTTCCCCCATCAGACTCTGGCCACCCAGCGGCCATTAATATGTTAGGTGGGCGGGGCCTGATGTGGAACCCATGGAATCCACCCATGGCCATTTGTTATTCATCACAGGAAAGGCAGACCTGATGGAGAACTAGCTTCAGAGTTCCCCCATCAGACTCCGGCCACCCAGCGGCCATTAATATGTTATCATGTGGGCGGGGCCTGATGTGGAACCCATGGCTTTCCCCATCAAGTCCACCTTGCCCACGATTGACAGCTGATGGCAGTTGGCATATTCCAAAGTCGCTATTGGACTGAATAGTGACTTTGGCCATTTTCTATCTATTACAGCCAAAGCGGTCCTGATGGAGAACTAGCCTCAATGTTCCCTATCAGGATCCGGCCACCCAGCATGCCTTGAGAATAGTTCCCCATCAGGCCCAGCTTGCCCGTGATTGACAGCAGATTGCATTGGATGGATTCCTAAGTTGCTATTGGACTGAATAGTGGCTTTGGCTATTTTCTATCTATTACAGGCAAGGCAGACCTGATGGAGAACTAGCTTTAGAGTTCCCCCATCAGACTCCGGCCACCCAGCAGCCAGTAATATGTTATCAGGTGGGCGGAGCCTGATGTGGAACCCATGGCGTTCCCCATCAAGTCCACCTTGCCCACGATTGACAGCTGATGGCAGTTGGCAGATTCCAAAGTCGCTATTGGACTGAGTAGTGACTTTGGCCATTTTCTATTTATTACAGCCAAAGCGGACCTGATGGAGAACTAGCCTCAATGTTCCCTATCAGGATCCGGCTACCCAGCATGCCTTGAGAATAGTTCCCCATCAGGCCCAGCTTGCCCGTGATTGACAGATTAAACTGGGTGGATTCCAAAGTTGCTATTAGACTGAATAGTGGCTTTGGCCTTTTTCTATCTATTACAGGCAAGGCGGACCTGATGAAGGACTAGCCTCAGAGTTCTCTATCGACATGCCTTGAGAATAGTCCCCCATCAGGCCCGGCTTGCCCGTTATTGACAGATTAAATTGGGTGGATTCCAAAGTTGCTATTGGACTGAATAATAGTTATGGAATCTACCCAAAGCCATTTGCTGTCCATCACAGACAAGAAAGACTTAATGGAGAACTAGCCTCAGAGTTCCCCCATCTACTGTCAGTTCACTCTGGTGGTTATTGGTTGCTAGGATGCCAGCGGCCTTCATCCTAGCAACTAATGAAGTAAATGTAAAACATGTTCAAATATAATAATGGAATAATCAGCATGAAACATCCCCCTCCCTTCCGGTATGCAGGCTTTGCCTATCTGTGAGCTGGCGGTAATTCTTTTACAATCTGTCGCAGCCATAGTAACAGATCCTAAAAGCGGCGGTAGTAAGAACGACCTGAATCTGGCGCACATGACGGCATTCGTACCAAGACCGGTGCAAGGCTTTCATGAATTAGGCACAGAGCCATGCTAAAGGGGCCACAGGGCCATGCTAAAGGGGCCACAGGGCCATGCTAAAGGGGCCACAGGGCCATGCTAAAGGGACTATACTGCCCTCTTCAATTCCCCCGTATATAAATATCATGCGTTTCCGTCACATCTGAGATTTATTAATCTTTATTAATGAGCCCTCAGTGTTCTCCATGTTTTGTGTGCGAATCTGTAAACGTAATAATTACCGAGTTCAGCTTGCCATTAGCAGCGCAAAAATTGAATCTAAACTCTACGGCTGCGACGCGCTATTAGTACGCCGGTTGTCTAATGCTTGTAAATTGACACTCAATGTGGAAAAGGTTGGCGACCCCGTATTACGCTTTCGGCTCGCCGCTACATTTACCACATGCGTGTAATTTTATTGATTGATGAGGGATTTCTTATGTAAAAGTCCATTTACAAGGATTACAACTCACTGAATAAATAGGAAAAGCCTCGAGGATTCCAATCAGCAGTCCCCTAATAGGGCATTCGGCTTCCCCGATATATATACTGCACTGGAAGACCATCCCCATGTGTACAAACCGAAGGGGACTGTTCAGGTACATCCAAGGCCACACATTTAGGACATAAAATAATTCATTTTAATGGAGTGCATAGGAGACAATAGTGAAATATACAAGAAGAATACTCTACAATTCAAATCAACCAATCCAAGAAAAATATCCTAAAAGTCAAATCAACCAATCCATGAAGAATACCCTACAAGTCAAATCAACCGATCCAAGAAAAATATCCTAAAAGTCAAATCAACCAATCCATGAAGAATACTCTATAAGTCAAATCAACCGATCCAAGAAGAATACTCTACAAGACTGTCAGGGCAGGGCTGTGGAACGGACAGGTAGGCCTAGTGGCAGGGTAACGCACTGGCTGACGACAACCACCACCAACAGACCGAAGTCCCTCAGGGCGCGGAGTCTAAGTCCCAGGCTGCCCTTCACCAGGGCCCCTGATGGTGGGGATGGACTTGACGCAGCCAGGAACCAGGTCGCGGCCCCCGAGACACCCCGGCTGCGGTAATGGCCGCCGCCAATGGCGTGTAGCTGGTGAGAATGACAATAGCGTAGTCAGGCAAGCCGGGTCAACAACAACGGGACAAAACAGTACAGAACAGTAGACAGAGAATCACAGGTCACGGGCCGGGTTCAGCAACGGAAGGTCAGATCGAAGGAAAACGCAGAGAATGGTCTTAGTCACAAGCCGAGTCAAATACCAGAAGAGTCACGAGCGTATACACAGAGCTGTAGCAAGACAAAGACACAAGACACAAGTGCAAAGAGCATGTGCGGATCACAGGCTTATATGTACTCAGCCACACCCCTCTGGGGGATGGACCTCAGAGACCTGAAGGTATAAAAGCTTCCCACCATGCTCAGCATAAATCCAAGATGGATGCCAGCACATGGAGTAACATAACCTCTGGGAAAAGGTAGGACCTTGACAGTACCTCCTCCTCAAGGGCCCCTCCCCCTCCGCGGCTCAACAAAAGGTTTCTGAGGAAAGCGGGTATGAAAAGCGCGGAGGAGGGCAGAAGCATGGACATCCGCGGAAGGAACCCAGGAACGCTCCTCGGGACCATAACCGCACCAATGAACCAGGAACTGTAATCGACCACGCAACAATCGAGAGTCCAGGATCCGGCTCACCTCATACTCCTCATGACCGTCAACCCGAATGGGACGGGGCCGAGGCAGAGAGGTAGTGAAGCGATTGCAGATCAGAGGTTTCAACAGTGATACATGAAAGATATTGGAGATCCGCATCCCAGGTGGAAGGGCAAGGGCATAGGCCACCGGATTCACCTTGCGGAGAATGCGAAAAGGACCGACAAAACGGGGAGCTAGTTTGGGTGTGGGCACCCGAAGATTGAGGTTACGAGTAGACAACCACACCCGATCGCCGACCTGGTATGAAGGAGCGGGCAACCGTCTGCGATCAGCCTGGAACTTCTGACGCTGAGCCGAGTCCCTCAAAGCCCTCTGGATCTGCCCCCATGAAGAACGCAGGGCAGCAAGATGGTTCTCCACAGCCGGAATGTCCTGTGGTGAGAACCTCTCAGGTAATACCGCGGGTTGGTACCCATAGTTGGCCATGAAGGGAGACATCCCGG
Source organism: Staurois parvus (assembly GCF_062004578.1). Classification (NCBI taxonomy): domain Eukaryota; kingdom Metazoa; phylum Chordata; class Amphibia; order Anura; family Ranidae; genus Staurois; species Staurois parvus. Next base: position 158,413 of record NW_028319574.1, on the reverse strand, counting down.
AGGAGGAGTTGACCGCTGAGTTCCTGGCAAACTCTGCCCAAGGCAGGAGATCGGCCCAATCGTCCTGATGGTCCGAGATATAACACCGAAGGAATTGTTCTAAGGCCTGATTGGAACGCTCCGCAGCCCCATTGGACTGCGGGTGGTAGGCTGAAGAAAAGGAGAGACTAATACCCAACTGGGAGCAGAAGGCGTGCCAGAATCTGGACACGAACTGACTCCCGCGGTCCGAGACAATCACCTTGGGCAACCCATGCAGGCGAAAAATCTCCCTGGAAAAGACCGTGGCCAGTTCTTGCGCTGTTGGTAATTTCCTGAGTGGAATACAATGGCACATTTTGGAATAACGATCGACGACCATGAGAATGACCGTATGACCCCAAGACACAGGGAGGTCTACAATAAAGTCCATGCCCAGGTGTGACCAAGGACGCTCCCCATTGGGAATGGGTTGCAGAAGACCCATTGGAAGATGCCGTGGAGATTTATTCTGGGCACAGATCGAACATGCCGCTACATAAGAGGCGATGTCGGCACGGAGAGTTGGCCACCAGAACAACCGAGAGACGACCCAAGACAACTGGTTCCTCCCCGGATGCCCGGCAGTTTTGGAGTTATGGTAAGTACGCAGCAGACGGGTGCGCAACCCCTCGGGTACAAAACATCTACCCTCCGGTCTCTCGGGAGGAGCGTCAGTTTGAGCCGCCAAAATCTGCTCCCCAAGGGGAGAAGTCAGACTGGTGCGAATGGCAGCCAGGATCTGATCTGGAGGTATGACCGAGGCTGGCTCAGAGTCCTCCCTGGACAACTCAGAGTATTGCCGCGATAATGCATCAGCCCTGACATTCTTGGAACCAGGCAAATAGGAGACCACATAGTTGAACCGCGACAAGAACAAGGCCCATCTGGCCTGACGGGGTGTCAATCTTTTGGCCTCCGAAAGATAAGTCAGGTTCTTATGATCGGTAAGAATGAGGACCGGAACCGCGGAGCCCTCGAGCAGGTGCCTCCATTCCTTGAGAGCCAGAATGATTGCCAACAACTCCCTATCTCCAATCTGGTAGTTGCACTCTGCAGAGGAAAGCTTCCTGGAGTAGAACCCACAGGGAAGTAGGGGTCCATCGGGCGACAGACGTTGAGACAGGAGAGCGCCTACTCCAGTCTCGGATGCATCGACCTCAAGGATGAAGGGCAATCCAGGATTGGGATGAGACAGTATCGGAGCCGAAGCGAAGGCGGATTTCAGAGCCTCGAAAGCTACGATGGCCTCGGATGACCACTCGTGAGGATTACTGCCCTTCTTGGTTAGGTCTGAGAGAGGCTTTGCCAGCGTGGAGAAGTTCCTGATGAACTTCCGATAGTAGTTGGCAAAACCCAAAAAACGCTGAATGGGCCGAAGACCATTGGGACGAGGCCACTGCAGAACCGCCGAAACCTTCTGAGAGTCCATGGAGAATCCCTCCGCAGATATGATGTAGCCTAAAAAGGCAACTTGGAATCGATGGAATTCACACTTCTCAAGTTTACAAAAAAGTTCGTTCTCACGTAATCGTTGCAGCACCTGCTTGACATCCTGGATATGGGACTCCATGGAGGCAGAGTAAACCAGGATGTCATCCAAGTAAACTACCACGCACTGCTGCAACAAGTCACGAAGGACATCATTTATGAATTCCTGAAAAACTGCGGGCGCGTTACACAACCCGAAGGGCATCACCAGGGATTCGTAGTGGCCGGTTCTGGTGTTAAATGCGGTCTTCCACTCATCCCCCTGTTTGATCCGTACGAGGTTGTACGCCGCCCTAAGGTCAAGTTTGGTAAAGACTGTTGCCCCCTTAAGGCGGTCGAACAACTCAGTAATCAAGGGAATCGGGTAGGCATTCTTAATGGTTATTTGATTGAGACCCCTATAATCAATGCAGGGCCTCAATTCACCACCCTTCTTCTTTACAAAGAAAAAGCCCGCTCCTGCTGGGGAAGTAGACTTACGAATGTGCCCCTGGGAAAGCGCATCCCCAACGTACTCCTCCATGGCCTTATTCTCCGCAACCGAGAGAGGATACACCCTGCCACACGGAGGAGTGGCACCGGGTTGCAAGGATATGGCGCAGTCGTAAGGACGATGAGCAGGTAAGGCACCAGCGCGTACCTTATCAAACACGTCCTGGTACTCCCCATAATCAGTGAGCAACGCAGAGTCCGAGGAGGCACACAACACCTTAACCGGCCCACGGATGCACCCGGCTCCACACTGTGGAGACCACGAGAGAATCTCGGCAGTTTGCCAATTGAAGGTTGGATTGTGCATCTGGAGCCAGGGATACCCCAAAACCACGGAATAGTGCGGAGAAGAAATCACCTGGAAACAGGCCAACTCCCTGTGAACAGTTCCAATAGCTACTTCAACTGGCATAGTCTCGTGGGTAACCTGCGGTGGTTGCAGGGGCCTGCCATCTATCGCCTCGAGAACCAATGGGGTAACTCGAGCCTGCAGGGGAATGGAGTGCTGGGCAGCAAACGAGCTGTCCATAAACAACCCGCCGGCCCCAGAATCTACCAACGCCTGGGCCGTCACCGAGCCCTCCGCCCAAGAGAGGACAACGGTGATCAGTGGCTTATCTCTGCGGAACGCCGGGGACGAGGAGACTCCACCCAAGATCTGTCCCCGACAGGATCTCAGGTGCGAGCGTTTCCCGGACGGACCGGACAGGACTGCCGAAAGTGCCCACCAAGACCACAGTACAGGCAGTGACCCTCCTGACGCCGAGCGGCCGGCTCTCCCTCGGAAAGGCGAGCAAACCCCAGCTCCATGGGCTCACCACCAGACAATCTATCCCCAGGAGGCGTGGGAGGAGAGGGAGGAATGGGTGGGACAGAAAACGCAGGTGCCAGTCGATTGGAAGGCCTCCGCAGGCGTTCCTTGAGTGAAGGCCTCTCCCTGAGCCTGGTATCAATCAGGATCAGGAAGGAAATTAGTGCTTCCAGCTCCACAGGCAGTTCCTTGGCTGCGATCTCGTCCTTCAATGCATCAGAAAGACCCTGAGAAAACGCAGCCACCAGAGCCTCATTGTTCCAACCCACCTCTGCCACCAGGGTACGAAACTCTATGGCGTACTCGGCAACGGTCCGTGAACCCTGATGCATAGACATGAGCAGCTTGGCAGCCGAGGCGGAGCGAGCCGGTACGTCGAATACCCTACGGAAGGCATCGACAAAACCGGAAAACTCGTGAATCACCGGGTCATTCCTCTCCCATAAGGGATTCGCCCAGGCCAAGGCCTTGTCTGAGAGTAGCGATATTAGGAAACCCACGTTTGACCTCTCAGTCGGAAAAGCGTGGGGTATTAATTCGAAGTAAATCCCCACCTGGTTGAGGAAACCACGACACTGACTTGGCTCACCCTCAAAGCGCTGTGGAAGAGGGGCTGAACCAGTCATACCTCTGGGCGCCGCGGGTACCGCAGCAGCCGCGGCGGTAGGCGCAACCAGCGGAACAGCAGCGAGAGCGACCACCGGAGTGACAACCGGCCTAATAACACCAGGAGTAAGGTGCGCGCCAGCAGAGTTTGCAACGCCTGAGCGAACTGATCCAACAGGATATCCTGTTGATCCAGTCTGGCGACCAACATTGGAAGTGAAGGCGTACCTGCACCGTCAGGATTCATGGCACTTGTGTAATGTCAGGGCAGGGCTGTGGAACGGACAGGTAGGCCTAGTGGCAGGGTAACGCACTGGCTGACGACAACCACCACCAACAGACCGAAGTCCCTCAGGGCGCGGAGTCTAAGTCCCAGGCTGCCCTTCACCAGGGCCCCTGATGGTGGGGATGGACTTGACGCAGCCAGAAACCAGGTCGCGGCCCCCGAGACACCCCGGCTGCGGTAATGGCCGCCGCCAATGGCGTGTAGCTGGTGAGAATGACAATAGCGTAGTCAGGCAAGCTGGGTCAACAACAACGGGACAAAACAGTACAGAACAGTAGACAGAGAATCACAGGTCACGGGCCGGGTTCAGCAACGGAAGGTCAGATCGAAGGAAAACACAGAGAATGGTCTTAGTCACAAGCCGAGTCAAATACCAGAAGAGTCACGAGCGTATACACAGAGCTGTAGCAAGACAAAGACACAAGACACAAGTGCAAAGAGCATGTGCGGATCACAGGCTTATATGTACTCAGCCACACCCCTCTGGGGGATGGACCTCAGAGACCTGAAGGCATAAAAGCTTCCCACCATGCTCAGCATAAATCCAAGATGGATGCCAGCACATGGAGTAACATAACCTCTGGGAAAAGGTAGGACCTTGACAAAGACAAATCAACCAATCCATGAAGAATACTCTACAAGACAAATCAACCGATCCAAGAAAAATATCCTAAAAGTCAAATCAACCAATCCATGAAGAATACTCTACAAGACAAATCAACCGATCCAAGAAAAATATCCTAAAAGTCAAATCAACCAATCCAAGAAGAATACTCTACAAGTCAAATCAACCAATCCAAGAAGAATACCCTACAAGTCAAATCAACCAATCAACACAGATCCCATGATAAAGATGTTGGGCCCAGAACACCTCGATGTGTTTCATCAACAAAACCACTTCTTTGGGAGTGAATTTGTTCCATTTTGCCACCCTCTCTCCTCAAGCAGAATCGCTTAAAATGTTTTTTTTTTTTTCATTTTTGGCCACACCCCCTGCCGCCATTCTTACGTAGGCCACAATGACGTGTACCTGGGTTCTACAGCCTCCTGGAATAATTACGTCAGCTCTCCAAAGAGGCTACAGTGTTGGCGCAACCAGTGGGTGGGCTGGGCGGTGGGGTCTATTGTTTCTGCCTATTTTACTTCTTTTCTTGGTTTTATTACCAAATTCCATACAAATTCCATAGCACCACAAAATGATACTTGGGTCTGTAATCTATAAAAGGGGCAGTCAGGGGCAGACTGACCATTTGGAATCTCGGGCACTGCCCGAGGGCCCGGGGTCAGTAGGGGGCCCCATGAGATGCCTCTGGTACCTTTTTCATAGGCTTTTTTGAGTTTGGGCAAGGACACAGGGGCCCCATGATCCCCTATTGCCTGGGGGCCCCATGAGTTTTCAGTCCGGCCCTGGGGGCAGTACTGGGAGGTGGTAGGGCTCATAGGGAAACATGCACAGCTGAGGTTGTCAATCACCTGCTGTGTGTTGGGGGAAGGGGGCGTCCCCCAGGATCTCTTAGTGTCGGCATAGACTGTCAGACGTGACTCTTGCAGATAGCAGAGGAATGAGAGTGCAGACAGAAATCACACTCGGTGCTTTGGATTGAGGCAAATATACACCATAGAAGGATTTGCTTTGTTCATTTTTCATTTTAGCGTTTTACAGCCGTGTGAAGTACCCAATCATGTCTTCTGTTTCATTCTCTCCATTCTTTGATGTTTGATTCCTCTTCCCTTTCGCTCCTGTTTCTTTTATTTGTTCTATTCTGTTTCTATGTTTTTATCATTTTTTTTCTTGTTTTTCTCCAGCTTGTTTCTTTTTTCTATTCTCCCTTTTATCCTTCTTTGTCATCTTCTTTTTATATACATACATATACATCGTGTCATTTCATTGTTATGAAAAGCAGCGCCGTTCCATCAGAGGTGACACTTTGACAATTCCATCCAGCAGAATGGCGCTTGGAAACGTAAACAATGACTCAAGGCGTCAAGCGATCTATAAGAAAATCGCGGCTGAGTGCGGGAAACTCTCCCACTTCACAGGGAGGATGTTGCAGATTCCATGCGCTCCAACGTGGACCCTTGGAATGGATAGCTACACTCAGCAGGGCTTGGTTAAATGATCAAAAGCTGAAGAAGAAAAGGTTTGTGGGATGTTAAAGGTGCAGGAGATCCCTCAGGATAAACGCACACAAATATGACCGGATATACAAATTGATGATGATCGATTATTACAAAGTATCTAAAACACAGAAACACAAAGACATTTTGTCTCCTAAACAATCAAAGTAACGCGGCTCTTCAATGCAATCACCCCGAAACCGTTTTCCTTCAGCATATAGAGTGATGGAGTAATTGTAGACTAGATGAGCCGACTGATGTATGAGGAGGGTGGTAGACCCCAATGCGTTTTGCCAAGTAGGCTTCTTCAGGAGTTCAGATGTGGGGAAGAAGAGAGCAGTATGCTGGTGATAGTCCGCCCAATGTGGGCAACCTACAAGGAAAGGGACCGCAAAGACGAGAGGGGAGCACCGGACACCTGGGCCATGCCATGGGCACCTGACTCTACTTGGAGTGAATGGGAGATACCAAGGACTGAGGTGTCCTGGATGATTGATATTTACACCCCTTCATAGGAGTTTGTTTGTGTGGCCACAATTAAATTGTGTTTGGGCTTATCATCACCTTGTCATCGAGGATTTTCCATTCGATGAGATGATCTCTTAGGACCTTAGCATCTTGGAAGGTCAAATTCCCTCTTTTTGAATGATTGGACATCCTTCTCAGCAGCACTATCTCCCTTTCCAAGAAAACAGATGATTGATGATGGAATAATTCTTCCCCCCCCCCTTCCCGACTCACGAGAATCATTCCCTGGCTTCCTGGAATGGGCCGAACTGGGTGATGATAAGCCCAAACACAATTCAATTGTGGCCGAACAAACAAACTCCTCTGAAAGGGATGTAAATATCAATCATCCAGGACAGGTCTCAGGGTACGGGTGAGCTCCCAGGAAGGAGGGATCTCAGGGTATGGGTCAGCTCTCAGGAAGGAGGGATCACGGGGTAAGGGTCAGCTCTCAGGAAGGAGGGATCTCGGGGTATGGGTCAGCTCTCAGGAAGGAGAGATCTCAGGGTATGGGTCAGCTCTCAGGAAGGAGAGATCTCGGGGTACGGGTCAGCTCTCAGGAAGGAGAGATCTCGGGGTATGGGTCAGCTCTCAGGAAGGAGGGATCTTGGGGTACGGGTCAGCTCTCAGGAAGGAGAGATATCGGGGTATGGGTCAGCTCTCAGGAAGGAGAGATCTCGGGGTATGGGTCAGCTCTCAGGAAGGAGGGATCTCGGGGTATGGGTCAGCTCTCAGGAAGGAGGGATCTCGGGGTATGGGTCAGCTCTCAGGAAGGAGGGATCTCGGGGTACGGGTCAGCTCTCAGGAAGGAGGGATCTCGGGGTACGGGTCAGCTCTCAGGAAGGAGGGATCTCGGGGTACGGGTCAGCTCTCAGGAAGGAGGGATCTCGGGGTACGGGCCAGCTCTCAGGAAGGAGGGATCTCTGGGTACGGGTCAGCTCTCAGGAAGGAGGGATCTCGGGGTACGGGTCAGCTCTCAGGAAGGAGGGATCTCGGGGTACGGGTCAACTCTCAGGAAGGAGAGATCTCGGGGTATGGGTCAGCTCTCAGGAAGGAGAGATCTCGGGGTATGGGTCAGCTCCCAGGAAGGAGGGATCTCGGGGTACGGGTCAGCTCTCAGGAAGGAGAGATCTCGGGGTACTGGTTAGCTCTCAGGAAGGAGAGATCTCAGGGTATGGGTCAGCTCTCCGGAAGGAGAGATCTCAGGGTACGGGTCAGCTCTCAGGAAGGAGGGATCTCGGGGTACGGGTCAGCTCTCAGGAAGGAGGGATCTCGGGGTATGGGTCAGCTCTCAGGAAGGAGGGATCTCGGGGTATGGGTCAGCTCTCAGAAAGGAGAGATCTCGGGGTACGGGTCAGCTCTCAGGAAGGAGGGATCTCGGGGTACGGGTCAGCTCTCAGGAAGGAGGGATCTTGGGGTACGGGTCAGCTCTCAAGAAGGAGGGATCTTGGGGTATGGGCCAGCTCTCAGGAAGGAGGGATCTCGGGGTACAGGTCAGCTCTCAGGAAGGAGGGATCTCGGAGTACGGGTCAGCTCTCAGGAAGGAGGGATCTTGGGGTATGGGTCAGCTCCCAGGAAGGAGGGATCTCGGGGTATGGGTCAGCTCTCAGGACGGAGGGATCTCGGGGTACAGGTCAGCTCTCAGGAAGGAGGGATCTCGGGGTATGGGTCAGCTCCCAGGAAGGAGGGATCTCGGGGTACAGGTCAGCTCTCAGGAAGGAGGGATCTCGGGGTATGGGTCAGCTCCCAGGAAGGAGGGATCTCGGGGTATGGGTGAGCTATCAGGAAGGAGGGATCTCAACGTATGGGTCAGCTCTCAGGAAGGAGGGATCTCGGGGTATGGGTCAGTTCTCAGGAAGGAGGGATCTCGTGGTATGGGTCAGCTCTCAGAAAGGGGAGATCTTGGGGTTCGTTCCGCCATTGGGATGTCGTATGATAGAAGTCTGAAGATTCGGCGCAGGCGACGCACCTGAAAGAAATGAAGTTGATTAGGAAGTTGACATTTCTACTTTCTTCCCATCTTAGTCGGTTATCAGATTTCCTTCTCGAGGTATTAAATATATATCTACCAATCTGCAATATTTAAGATGAGCAGAGCGCGGTTCTTGGGGGCCTAATTAATGGCGTGTGAAGTAGCGCTCGGCGTGGAATAAGCGCTTTTGTTTATGTCACTGGAGATAACGCCGTTTGATGAATCATTCCCTTTAATCTGGATATTACACGGCGAAGGTTTCAGGTCCGTCTGTGGCGTCTCTGCCAGATCTCCGCACCCAACTACAAAGTCAACCGTCGGAATGTCCGGCAATTACAGGCCGAGCCACCGCCCTGGGCTGCCCATAACTTGGTTACGTCTGTCATGTGATCTCTCCGCAATCAGATCAAACTCAGGATATAGAGGCCGAGGACGATCGACTTCCCCGAGACTCATCACAGCGAACTGCAAATTCTTCCCTATATACATCCCCCCTCCATCCCCCCCTTCAGTCTTCTGTCCTCCCTCCATCCCCCCCTTCAGTCTTCTATCCCCCCTCCATCCCCCCCTTCAGTCTTCTATCCTCCCTCCATCCCCCCTTCAGTCTTCTATCCTCCTTCCATCCCCCCCCTTCAGTCTTCTTTCCTACCTCCATCCCCCCCCCCTGCAGTCTTCTATCCTCCCTCCATCCCCCCCTTCAGTCTTCTATCCTCCCTCCACCCCCCCCTTCAGTCTTCTATCCTCCCTCCATCCCCCCCCCTTCAGTGTTCTATCCCCCTCCATCCCCCCCTTCAGTATTCTATCCTCCCTCCATCCCCCCCCTTCAGTCTTCTTTCCTCCCTCCATCCCCCCCCTTCAGTCTTCTTTCCTCCCTCCATCCCCCCCCCGCAGTCTTCTATCCTCCCTCCATCCCTCCCCTTCAGTCTTCTATCCTCCCTCCATCCCCCCTCTTCAGTGTTCTATCCCCCTCCATCCCCCCCCTGCAGTCTTCTATCCTCCCTCCATCCCCCCCTTCAGTCTTCTATCCTCTGTCCCCGCCCCATCTTCAGTCTTATATCCTCCCTCCTGATTCTTCTTGAGCCACTCCTTTGTTGCCTTGGCCGTGTGTTTTGGGTCATTGTCATGCTGTAACACCCATCCACCACCCATTTTCAATGCCCTGGCTGAGGGAAGAAGGTTCTCACCCAAGATTTGAGGGTACATTGCCCCGTCCATCATCCCTTTGATGCGGTGCAGTTGTCCTGTCCCCTTAGCAGAAAAACACACCCAAAGCAGAATGTTTCCACCACCATGTTTCACAGTTGGTATGGTGATCTTGGGGTCATAGGCAGCATTCCTCCTCCTCCAAACACGGCGAGTTGAGTTGATGCCAAAGAGCTGGATTTTGGTCTCCTCTGACCACAACACTTCCCACCAGTCCTCCTCGGCATCATTCAGATGTTCAGTGGCAGACTTCAGACGGGCCTGGACATGGGCTTTCTTGAGCAGAAGGACTGTGAGGGCACTGCAGGATTTCAGTCCTTGTCGGCGTAGTGTGTTACCAATTGTTTTCTTGGTGACTGTGGTCCCAGCTGCCTGGAGATCATTGACAAGATCCTCACGTGTAGTTCTGGGATGATTCCTCACTGTTCTCATGATCATTGACACCCCACGAGGGGAGATCTTGCATGGTGCACCAGACCTAGGGAGACTGACACTTGTTTTGTGTTTCTTCCATTTGTGAATGATTGCACCAACTGTTGTCACCTTCTCACCAAGCTGCTTGGCCATAGTTTGGTAGCCCAGTCCAGCCTTGTGTAGGTCTACCATCTTGTCCCTGACATCCTTGGACAGCTCTTTGGTCTTTGCCATGGTGGAGAGTTTGGAATCTGATGGTTTGATGGCTCCTGTGGACAGGTGTCTTTTATACAGGTAACACAATGAGATTAGCAGCACTCCCTTTAAGAGACTGCTTCTAATCTCAGCTTGTTACCTGTATGAGAGACACCTGGGAGCCAGAAATCCTGCTGAATGATAGGGGATCAAATCCTTCTTTCCCTCATGAACATGCAGATCCGTCATCATTTGTTAGACGCATTTTTGCTGAATTTGTTGTTGTATTCTGTCTCTCAGTGTTACACCGAACATTCCATTGTTAGACCGATCGTTTCTGTGTGAGGGGCGAACATTCCATTGTTAGACCGATCATTTCTGTGTGAGGGGCGAACATTCCATTGTTAGACCGATCATTTCTGTGTGAGGGGCGAACATTCCATTGTTAGACCGATCATTTCTGTGTGAGGGGCGAACATTCCATTGTTAGACCGATCGTTTCTGTGTGAGGGGCGAACATTCAGCATCAGCCGGGGAGCAAATACACATTTCCTGCAGATAGATAGATAGATAGATAGATAGATAATAGATAGATAGATAGATAGATAGATAATAGATAGATAATAGATAGATAGATAGATAGATAGATAGATAGATAGATAGATAGATAGATAGATAGATAGATAGATAGATAGATAGATAGATAATAGATAGATAATAGATAGATAGATAGATAGATAGATAGATAGATAGATAGATAGATAGATAGATAGATAGATAATAGATAGATAGATAATAGATAGATAGATAGATAGATAGATAGATAGATAGATAGATAGATAGATAGATAGATAATAGATAGATAGATAATAGATAGATAATAGATAGATAGATAGATAGATAGATAGATAGATAGATAGATAGATAGATAGATAGATAGATAATAGATAGATAGATAGATAGATAGATAGATAATAGATAGATAGATAGATAGATAGATAGATAGATAATAGATAGATAGATAGAGAGTGATAGATACTAATGGATGGATGGACGGAGGGATGGATGGATGGATGGACGGAGGGATGGATGGACGGAGGGATGGATGGATGGACGGAGGGATGGATGGATGGACAGAGGGATGGATGGATGGATGGATGGATGGACGGGTCTGGGCTCTCTAGTGTAAAATAATATTATACAGTAAATGGGCTTTAGTGGTCCTCTAATAGACCCAATTAATTTTCGGGGCCCCCTTTGGCCCCCTTTGCCCCGGCTCTCGGCGGTAATCATCTTGGATATCGTTTAATCAGGGAATGGAGTGCGCAGGCAGGCGAAGGAGCGGCTCCATTTTCGGTCATTTTGCACTTCATGACCCGTCCGGCTTTCAGCTGAATTAATAAGTCACTGAATGGTAAAGCAAGCTGGCATCCGAAATTCCCGAGGGATGATGGGAAATTTATGGAGGGTTGGCGTTTAACAGCCGTGCCGCCGCTGATTGCCGGGACCAGAGATGTGATGATTTTCAGGAGAGGGTGACAATTATCTCGGGGTAAATGGCGCTGTACCTTTTGGCCTTTCAGATTTAAAGGCTCTTCATATTTAATGAGCGGGCCGGCGGTTGTTGCCAGGATTTGGGGGGGAGGGGAGGGGGAGGGGGAGGGGTCGAGTGTCTTGTTTGCCTTTAAATAGGCGATAACGATAGAACGATTTCTGATGAATTCTGAGGACGACTTCGATGGATTCGGGATTTTTTGGCATTAATGTTTTGCTGGAAGCAAAGTGTTGGAAGTGTTGTGATGGCACCTTAAGATTTTAAAAACCAATTACAGTTGTAAAGTCAATCAGAGAACTCCTGGGAAGGGGGAAGGCAGGGCTGTCTGAATGCATGGGCCCCCCTGAGCACTGCCCAGGGACCCCAGGTGCATGAGGGCCCCATGATAATCTTGTATTACATCATACTTGCCAACTACCTTATTACATACATACCTTATTTTATACCAAGCTGGGTCATCACTCTGTGCTTCCCTATGCAATGCAGGTAGGTGGGAGGGGCCAGCAGGGTGCTGTACATAGCTTCCTGGCTGGCTCTTGGGAGGAGTTATGCAAATATAAAATTGCCTTTATGGGTGGGTGTCAATCTGAAGGAGTGGGCGTTCCTGGGCAGGCTGTATTTGCATGAAGACCGCCGTAGGTAACACCCACTTGTGATATTGAGCCTCCATATTGGAAAGAACTGAAATCCAGTGAATGCAAGGGGACAGTCTAGCTGGTGAGGAGAAGAGCAAGATGATGCTGGGCGACCTCAGGCGGGTCGTGGTGCTAGGAGGTCTGGAACAGGTGTTGGTTGTTGGACTTGCAAGGCTAAAGTTGGGAATTGCTGTCAGATCTCCAACACTCTTATGATCTGAGGAAGCCTCTTGGATCAAAACTTCTTCAACATTACAAAACAAGTCTGACTGAATGTGACCAATGACTACTAACTATATCATGGACTGGATAAGTGAGACCCTTCACAGACAGACCAGTTATAGAGATCTCGGTGAAATCTATTATTGATACTTGTGGAAGTTGAAGGTCATCTAATGACCTCTGAGTCCTCCTGTCCTGATCTAGTCTGGGATGTATATAGACACGGATCCCATTCCTGCCTCTGATATGTTGACATTAAAGAGCCCCAGACATGGACAGATGAAGACCATCAAAACGATCTGTCCAATCAGATTATCCATAAACTTGGCGAGACCCTTCACAGGCAGACCAGTTATAGAGATCTCACTTAACAATTATCAATACTTGAGGGAGTTGACCACCATCTACTGGCTCCTGTGCCCTCTTGTCCTGATCTAGTCTGGGATGTATATAGACACGGATCCCATTCCTGCCTCTGATATGTTGACATTAAAGAGCCCCAGACGTGGACAGATGAAGACCATTGAAACGATCTGTCCAATCAGATTATCCATAAACTTGGCGAGACCCTTCACAGACAGACCAGTTATAGAGATCTCACTTAACAATTATCAATACTTGAGGGAGTTGACCACCATCTACTGGCTCCTGTGTCCTCTTGTCCTGATCTAGTCCTGATATGGATCCCAATCTCACCCCTAATATGATAACAACAAAGACGTGGACAGATCTGTCCAATCAGATTATCCGTAATTGGGAAGAAACAGAATGAGATGAGCGGCAGAACATATAATGTTCCAGATCACTTCCTCTGTGGATGGCTCGGGATGATGGAAATGGGTCAAGGACAAATCTCCAACCATCTCCATCATTGTCCGATCATATTAATGATAGAATGCTAGGAATCGCTGTTCAATCTCCAACACTTGTTCAACCTGAGGAAGCCACTTGGACTGAAATATTTTCAACATTGCAAAACAAGCCCGGCTGACTGTGGCCAGTGACTACTTACTATACCTTGACCTGAATAGGTGAGACCCTTCACAGTCAGTCCAGTTATAGAGATCTCACTGAGCTTTATTATCGATACTTGTGATAGTTGAAGGTCATCTAACGACCTCTGAGTCCTTTCGTCCTGATCTCTGAGTCTGGGATGTATGAAGACACGGATCCCTCTTCCTGCCTCTAATATGATCATATCTAAGAGCCTTTAGCTGGCCATAGATGGACTAAAATTTGGCCATTTCAGCATGAGGTGATTGTAGTACTGCCTGGACCTTGAAGAAGGGGACATTCCCTGAAAGCTTGTCCTCAAAATTGTATGTTAGTGCAAATAAAAAAAAGTATCACATCAGTACTCAATTGTTTCTGCCATTTCAGCAGACACCAGCCAAATTTCGATCCATGTGTGGCCGCTCCTGCTCTATAGAAGTTGATCTAACAATTGATGTCTGTTGAAAGGGCTTATTGGAAAATATTTCTTGATTGGCAATTGCAGCCATTGGTCAGTGTATTCTCATAGCTGAGAGTCCCCACTTTGAGAATACAATGTCTCAGTGGGGGGATTCCTCCATCCATCTTAATTGTGTGGATAGGGGAATACATTCTTTTTTTTTTTCAGCCCAACTTTGGCCAGCATTAGACATAGACAGATGAAGGCCATCCAAGCGATTCATCCAATCAGTCTTTCAATAATTGAGAAGGTATGAAATAGGATGAGTGGCAGAACATATAATGTGCCTGATCATTTCTTTTGTGGATGACTCTGGATGATGGAAATGGGTCAAGGACAAATCTCCAACCGGAAGAGACAATGGGATTTGTCATCCTTCTTTAATCATAGTAATGATACAATGTTGGGAATTGCCGTCAAATCTCCAAAACTCATTTGACCCGAGGAATCCACTTGGATTGAAACATCTTTAACATTACAAAACAAGGCCAGCTAAATGTGACCGATGACTTCCAACTATTCCATGATCTAGCAAGAATACAAAAATTCAGATGGGAGCTCAAAGGCACCTACATCTCAAATGGCAACATGATGCAAGAGAAGGGAGGAGGGATGCAAAGAAAAGATAAAGAAGAGGAGAATAAACTCCTCACCGAAAGAAGAAAATGATCGGGACTTTAAAGGTGCCAATAATAACAACAAAAAAAATCTTTTCTTTGTATCCCTCCTCCCTTCTCTTGCATCATATTCCATGATCTGGATGAGGGATATCCTTCACAGACGGAGCAGATATAGAGATCTCACTGGAATCTATTATCACTACTTGTGGAAATGATATGTATTCTAATGACCTCTGTGTCCTCCTGTCCTGATCTAGCCCATGTCTCTGGGATATATGTATGTAGACATGGATCCTATTCCTGCTTCTGATACAACATCAAAGAGCCCCGGAGATAAGACAAATAAAGACCATCCAAACGATCCATCCGATCAGATGTTAGGAAGTGGGAAGGTGCAGAATGGGATAAGTGGCAGAGGATACAACACTCCTGATCACTTCCTCTGTGGATGGCTCAGGATGATGGAAATGGGTTAAGGACAAATCTCCAACCCGAAGAGACGATGGGATTTGTCATCCTTCTTGGATCATAGTTATGATACACTGTTAGGAATTGCTGTCAGATCTCCAACACTCATTTGACCAGAGGAAGCCACTTGGACTCAAACTTCAACATTACAAACCAATTGACCAATGACTACTAACTACAGCATACCTTGACCTGGAGAAGGGAGACCCTTCACAGATAGACCAGTTAAAGAGATCTCATTTATCAGTTGTTAGTACTTGAGGAAGCTGACCACCATCTACTAGCTCCTGTGTCCTCCTGTCTTGATCTAGTCTATGGCTCCGGGATGTATGTAGACACGGAACCCATCCCTACGTCTAATATAATCACATCAAAGACATGGTGGTCAGATGAAGGTCATCCAAACAATCTGTCTAATCAGTTTAGCAGTAACTGGGAAGATACAGAATGGGAAGAGCGGCAGAACATATCCCATTCACTTCCTCTGTGGATGGCTGAGGATGATGGAAATGGGTCAAGGACAAAACTTCAACCAGAAGACATGGTGGGATTTGTCATCCTTCTCCTCTTAACTCTTCTTAGTAATGATACAATGTTGGGAATTGTTATCAAATCTCCAACACTCAACTGACCTGAGGAAGCCACTTGGGTCGAAACATCTTCAACATTACAAAAAAGCCCGGCTGAATGTGAGCGATGACTACTAACTATACCAAGACCTGGATAAGTGAAATTCTTCACAGACAGACCAGTTAGATCAGTGGTTGTCAACTTATGAACTAAAGGGGGCCTTAAATGTGGCCCCTGACATCATCCAAGGGAAACACATAATGTTCAATATACTGTATGTAATGCTTGAGAGACTGTCAGACCTAATAGAGGAAATGAGGGTCAGGGAGTGAGGACAGGGTATATTGTTGGCTGGGATATGCTGCAGAAGAAAATACAAAGCTGGGAAGATGCTACATGAGGCTGGTAGAGATCAATGCTATTACCATAATCAATGTTACCTCTACAGACTGCTGAGGTCTGAGGGCCACACATCATATACCAAAGGGCCACAGGTTGGGCACCAGGGAGTCAGAAAGATCTCACTTATCATTTAGCTATACTTGAGGACGTCGGCCACCATCTAATGACCTCTGTGTTCTGTGGGCGTTCCTGGGCAGGCTGTATTTGCATGAAGACCGCCGTAGGTAACACCCACTTGTGACACTGAGCCTCCATATTGGAAAGAACCGAAATCCAGCGAATGCAAGGGGACAGTCAAGCCGGTGAGGAAAAGCGCAAGATGATGCTGGGTGACCTCAGGCGGGTCGTGGTCCTAGGAGGTCTGGAAAAGGTGTTGGTTGTTGGACTTGCAAGGCTAAAGTTGGGAATTGCTGTCAGATCTCCAACACTCTTATGATCTGAGGACGCCACTTGGATCGAAACTTCTTCAACATTACAAAACAAGTCCGACTAATTGTGACCAATGACTACTAACTATATCGTGGCCTGGATAAGTGAGACCCTTCACAAACAAACCAGTTATAGAGATCTCGGTGAAATCTATTGTTGATACTTGTGGAAGTTGAAGGTCATCTAATGACCTCTGAGTCCTCCTGTCCTGATCTAGTATGGGATGTATATAGACACGGATCCCATTCCTGCCTCTGATATATTGACATTAAAGAGCCCCAGACTTGGACAGACGAAGACCATCTAAACAATCTGTCCAATCAGATTATCCATAAACTTGGCGAGACCCTTCACAGACAGACCAGTTATAGAGATCTCACTTGGCAATTATCAATACATGAGGGAGTTGACCACCATCTACTGGCTCTTGTGTCCTCCTGTCCTGTTCTAGTCTGGGATGTATATAGACACGGATCCCATTCCTGCCTCTGATATGTTGATATTAAAGAGCCCCAGACGTGGACAGATGAAGACCATCGAAACGATCTGTCCAATCAGATTATCCATAAACTTGGCGAGACCCTTCACAGACAGACCAGTTATAGAGATCTCACTTAGCAATTATCAATACTTGAGGGAGTTGACTCTGGGATGTGTGTAGACATAGATTCCAAAACTACTTCTAATATAACGACAAAGACATGGAAAGATGAAGGCCATCCGAACGATCTCTCCAATCAGATTATCAGAAATTGAGAAGATACAGAATGGGATGAGTGGCAGAACATACAATGGTCCAGATCATGTTCCTCTGTGGATGATGGAAATGGGTCAAGGACAAATCTCCAACCGGAAGAGACAACGGAATTTGTCATCCTTCTCCTGTCCATTATCTGATCTTCATAATGATACAATGTCCTTCAGAAAGATACCTTGTCCATGATCACAGCAATCGTCAATGTAATGAGGTCCACTTGCCTTGTTTCTTATATATTGAACAAGGAAAAGATACATTGTCCCCAAATAATCATCCCAATTATTAAAGTATATCAAACAGAAGAGGCGAGATATGATCAGAGAAGTCCCCCATGTTGTCTCAGGGCCCCGTGGCCGTAGTCCCACCCCCCGTCCATCAGTTTTGGCCCTCCAAATGTCCTGACGTACGGCGGCAGGTGCTCTTGGAAGGGCAAGTCTTGTCCCCATTCTAACTGTTAGAACAAATTGCTTCGTAATTAGATTTATATACCAGATAATCTCATTTGCATATCCAATTAATTCTTACTGTTTTAATTTGCTGGGGTTGAATTTATATTAGTGCTTAAAATAAGATTTGAATTATTGAGGACGAGTGTGAGATGATATTCCGGAGATTTGCTCTTTGATGGTGTCCTTCATTAGGCTTTTCACGCCGTGTCACCAGAATTCGGGGGTGATGGAGTTGCGCGCAGAATGGTGTCTTTAATGGGGGGGAGGGGCGTTCTGTTCTGCAGATTCATTTCTGGATGAAACAATTGGCAAGAATAGGAAAGGGTTAAATAGGACCTTCACCCTCCAGTTGTACAGGCCCCTCCCCTTCAGTCTTGCACAGGTGTACTGGCTCCTCCCCTTCAGTCTTGCACAGGTGTACCGGCTCCTCCCCTTCAGTCTTGCACAGGTGTACCGGCTCCTCCCCTTCAATCTTGCACTGGTGTACCAGCTCCTCCCATTCAATCTTGCACAGGTGTAGTAGCTCCTCCCCTTCAGTCTTGCACAGGTGTACTGGCTCCTCCCCTTCAGTCTTGTACAGGTGTACTGGCTCCTCCCGTTCAGTTTTCCACAGGTGTACCGACTCCTCCCTTTCAGTCTTGCACAGGTGTACTGGCTCCTCCCCTTCAGTCTTGCACAGGTGTACCGGCTCCTCCCTTCAGTCTTACACAGGTGTACCGGCTCCTCCCCTTCAGTCTTGCACAGGTGTACCGGCTCCTCCCCTTCAGTCTTGTACAGGTGTACCGGCTCCTCCCCTTCAGTCTTGTACAGGTGTACCGGCTCCTCCCCTTCAGTCTTGTACAGGTGTACCGGCTCCTCCCCTTCAGTCTTGTACAGGTGTACCAGCTCCTCCCCTTCAGTCTTGTACAGGTGTACCGGCTCCTCCCCTTCAGTCTTGCACAGGTGTACCGGCTCCTCCCCTGGTTACTCTGATATCACTGCACACTGGGAGTTTCTCACAATGTGCCTTAGAAGCTTCAGCCAATCAGATAGAGCTCCGCCCCATTTCCTGGCTGGAGAACATCCAGCATTATCTAGCCTTTTCCTCCCCGGACTGACTGTCCTGGCCTCACCTGTTTTATTGAGTAGTGCCCGTCTCATTTCGTGGCTGGAGGACGTCCAGCATCATCTAGCACTTTCCTCCACAGCATGGCCCCCGCCCCTTTCATTCTTTGGATTTCAGTTCTTTCAATCATGGAGGGCTCAGCATCACATGGGGGTGTTACTGCTGCCAAAGGCAACAGGAACAATAGTTTAGAAGCAAAGCACTTGAGGGGGTGACTGCTGGGGGGTGCTAAAAACGCAGCTCAACCGTGCTTTTTCAATGCCCCCCAACTGCAATTTTAAAAGAGCCATGACTTCCCTGATTCTCTACTCCCTGTATTCCCCCCCCCCCCCCATGTTCTCCCCTCTTGAGGTTGGCGCTCTCCCGGTGCCTCGTGCCTCGCCCTTCCAGCTGCCCGCACTGTTACAATATCTCTCTTCATCTTTCCACATCAAAACAACACGTCCCGGGGGGGGGGGGGGGGGAGCGAGACCTCAGGCCCAGAGGTGCAATTATCGCATGTTTCTCCCCCCCCCCCAGGAGGCAAGGAAGCCTCACCCCGTACAGGTGACACTCCTGCCAAGTGTTGCATCACCCGCTCTTCCTGCAGCTCCGCGCCCCGCGGGCTCAACCATGCGACACCTTCAACCGTATAATGTACAATGTATCACTAGGTGTATCTAATGATCATTCAGTGTGTATGGGGGGGGGTTCATAGAACAGATCTGAGGATCTCGGGGGGTATAGAATGGATACAATGTACAGAGGAGAGATCCTGAGACTACCTATATACAGAGCCTCCGGGGGGGGCTTCATAGAACAGATCCGAGGATCTCTGGGGGTACAGAATGGATACAATGTACAGAGGAGAGATCCTGAGACCACCTATATACAGAGCCTCAGGGGAGGGGGGGGGGCACCGCAGCTTCATAGAACAGATCTGAGGATCTCTGGGGGTATAGAATGGATACAATGTACAGAGGAGAGATCCTGAGACCACCTATATACAGAGCCTCCGGGGGGGGGGCTTCATAGAACAGATCTGAGGATCTCTGGGGGTACAGAATGGATACAATGTACAGAGGAGAGATCCTGAGACCACCTATATACAGAGCCTCAGGGGAGGGGGGGGGGGCACCGCAGCTTCACAGAACAGATCTGAGGATCTCTGGGGGTATAGAATGGATACAATGTACAGAGGAGAGATCCTGAGACCACCTATATACAGAGCTTCGGGGGGGGGGCTTCATAGAACAGATCTGAGGATCTCTGGGGGTATAGAATGGATACAATGTACAGAGGAGAGATCCTGATCCCGTATCCACCTGAGACCACCTATATACAGAGCCTACGGGGGGGGGGCTTCATAGAACAGATCCGAGGATCTCTGGGGGTATAGAATGGATACAATGTACAGAGGAGAGATCCTGAGACCACCTATATACAGAGCCTACGGGGGGGGGCTTCATAGAACAGATCCGAGGATCTCTGGGGGTATAGAATGGATACAATGTACAGAGGAGAGATCCTGATCCCATATCCACCTGAGACCACCTATATACAGAACTCCCGGGGGGGGGGGGGGGGGTTGATGTCACCGGCCTGATGTATAGATCTGTATCAATAAGCGGAAAGATCCATTATTATATATTGCTGCTTCGATTATGTTAAAATCTTCCCGGTAAATTATAGTTTTTCTGACACCAATATAATAATAATAATAAGTGATGGTGACTGCCCTGGGCCCCCGACAGAAGCCCCCCCCCCCCCCCCCCCACTCCCATACAAAAATAATATAAAACAATATTTCAAAATGTAATAAAATAATAAAGAATAAATAATAATAACATAGTATAAAATACAGTATAGAATAATTAATTTTAAAAAAATGTACAAAATAGAATTTTATAATTTATAATTATTAATTTTATTAAATGTATCTTGGGAAGTAATATTTTGCCGGCCGTCATCCGTAAAAGTCTGGATGGGAATGTTGTATCGTTTTTTGTTTTTTTTTTAATTTAGCAGCTCAAGCGAACCAAACATACAGTAGATTACTATGACTACATGTGTGTGTGTGTATATATATATATGTGTGTGTGTGTGTGTATATATATATATGTGTGTGTGTGTGTATATATATATGTGTGTGTGTG
>NW_028319574.1:112500-132500 GCF_062004578.1 Staurois parvus | reverse complement strand
TGGATATTCCCGGGATCAATGTTCGGATATTCCCGGGATCAATATTTGGATATTCCCGGGATCAATGTTCGGATATTCCCGGGATCAATGTTCGGATATTCCCTGGATCAATGTTCGGATATTCCCGGGATCTATATTCGGATATTCCCTGGATCAATATTTGGATATTCCCGGGATCAATATTCGGATATTCCCGGGATCAATGTTCGGATATTCCCTGGATCAATGTTCGGATATTCCCGGGATCAATGTTCGGATATTCCCTGGATCAATATTTGGATATTCCCTGGATCAATATTTGGATATTCCCTGGATCAATATTTGGATATTCCCGGGATCAATATTTGGATATTCCCTGGATCAATATTTGGATATTCCCTGGATCAATATTTGGATATTCCCTGGATCAACTGCAGCAAAAACATATTTTTGAGAGTGTATCTACACCCAGCGCAGGAATGCGGCACACTGCCGGTTACAATGTAACAAGGTGCAATAAATTCGCATGATGATACGACTGCATTCATTTTATTCTCAGTACAATTTCTGCACGTAAAATCGGTGTTGAATCTTCCAGAAATCCAGCGTCCTTCCAGCTTCCCTGCACTACGATGAGCTCAGGAACAACACTATCAGCTCTTATTATCCCATTGGCCCATGGAACACAGCTCACTTTGGGTGGGGGGCCCATGGAACACAGCTCACTTTGGGTGGGGGGCCCATGGAACACAGCTCACTTTGGGTGGGGGGGCCCATGGAACACAGCTCACTTTGGGTGGGGGGCCCATGGAACACAGCTCACTTTGGGTGGGGGGGCCCATGGAACACAGCTCACTTTGGGTGGGGGGCCCCATGGAACACAGCTCACTTTGGGTGGGGGGCCCATGGAACACAGCTCACTTTGGGTGGGGGGCCCATGGAACACAGCTCACTTTGGGTGGGGGGCCCATGGAACACAGCTCACTTTGGGTGGGGGGCCCATGGAACACAGCTCACTTTGGGTGGGGGCCCATGGAACACAACTCACTTTGGGTGGGGGCCCATGGAACACAGCTCACTTTGGGTGGGGGGCCCATGGAACACAGCTCACTTTGGGTGGGGGGCCCATGGAACACAGCTCACTTTGGGTGGGGGGCCCCATGGAACACAGCTCACTTTGGATGGGGGGCCCCATGGAACACAGCTCACTTTGGGTGGGGGCCCATGGAACACAGCTCACTTTGGGTGGGGGGGCCCATGGAACACAGCTCACTTTGGGTGGGGGGGCCCATGGAACACAGCTCACTTTGGGTGGGGGGGCCCATGGAACACAGCTCACTTTTGGTGGGGGGCCCATGGAACACAGCTCACTTTGGGTGGGGGGTCATGGAACATAGCTCACTTTGGGTGGGGGGCCCATGGAACATAGCTCACTTTGGGTGGGGGGCCCATGGAACACAGCTCACTTTGGGTGGGGGGCCCATGGAACACAGCTCACTTTGGGTGGGGGGCCCATGGAACACAGCTCACTTTGGGTGGGGGGCCCATGGAACACAGCTCACTTTGGGTGGGGGGCCCATGGAACACAGCTCACTTTGGAGGGGTGGGGAGACCCCTGTCTCAGCTCCCCATATCCCTTGTAAGTCCCCCTGTACCTGTTAGGGGTACAGGGTGATCTGTCCTAATATTGGGGTGGGGGGGTTGTAGATTGTTTGGTGTCATGTGGTGCATCCCATTGTTCTATTGTGTGTCTTGCTTGGGAGCAATTTATTGAGGGATGTAAGTGTGTGTATTAGCTTAGTGGGGGGTGTCCCCCAGAAGTTACAGAAGTCCTGGCAGGAATTCTTTGAGTACCATTGGACGTCTTGGTGGGAATTCTGAGAGCACCATAGGAAGTCCTGGCAGGGACTCCTTTACTACCATCGGAAGTCCTGGTATGGATTCCAGGAGAGTACCATTCGAAGTCCTGGCAGGGATTCCAGGAGGATTCTGAGAGTACCATTGGAAGCCCTGGCAAGATTTTGTGAGTACCATCAGGGGGTCTAGGAAGGCTCCTTATATTTTGGGCCATGTGATGGTCAAGGAAGGCTCCCCGTATTTGAGCCATGTGATGGTCTAGGAAGGTTCGTCATATTTTGGACCATGTGATTGTCAAGTAAGGCTCCTTGTATTTTGGGCCATGTGATGGTCTAGGAAGGCTCCTTGTATTTTGGGCCATGTGATAGTCTAGGAGGGCTCCTTGTATTTTGGGCCATGTGTTGGTCTAGGAAGGCTCCTTGTATTTTATATCATGTGATAGTCAGTGAAGGCTCCTCGTATTTTGGGCCATGTGATGGTCTAGGATGGCTCCTCATATTTTGGGCCATGTGATGGTCTAGAAAGGCTCCTCATATTTTGGGCCATGTGATGGTCTAGGAAGGCTCCTCGTATTTTGGGCCATGTGATGGTCTAAGAGGGCTCCTCGTATTTTGAGTCATGTGATATTCTAGGAGGGCTCCTCATATTTTGAGTCATGTGATATTCTAGGAGGGCTCCTCATATTTTGAGTCATGTGATATTCTAGGAGGGCTCCTCATATTTTGAGTCGTGATATTCTAGGAGGGCTCCACATATTTTGAGTCATGTGATATTCTAGGAGGGCTCCACATATTTTGAGTCATGTGATATTCTAGGATGGCTCCTCATATTTTGGGCCATGTGATGGTCTAGGAGGGCTCCTCGTATTTTGGGCCATGTGATGGTCTAAGAGGGCTCCTCGTATTTTGAGTCATGTGATATTCTAGGAGGGCTCATCATATTTTGAGTCATGTGATATTCTAGGATGGCTCCTCATATTTTGAGTCATGTGATATTCTAGGAGGGCTCCTCATATTTTGAGTCATGTGATATTCTAGGAGGGCTCCTCATATTTTGAGTCGTGATATTCTAGGAGGGCTCCACATATTTTGAGTCATGTGATATTCTAGGAGGGCTCCACATATTTTGAGTCATGTGATATTCTAGGATGGCTCCTCATATTTTGGGCCATGTGATGGTCTAGGAGGGCTCCTCGTATTTTGAGCCATGTCATGGTCTAGGAAGGCTCCTCATATTTTGGGCCGTGTGATGGTCTAGGAAGGCTAATTGTATTTTGTGGTGTGTGTTGGTCTAGGAAGGCTCCTCGTATTTTGGGCCATGTCATGGTCTAGGAAGGCTCCTCGTATTTTGGGCCATGTCATGGTGTAGGAGGGCTCCTTGTATTTTGGGCCATGTGATGGTCTAGGAAGGCTCCTTGTATTTTGGGCCATGTCATGGTCTAGGAAGGCTCCTTGTATTTTGGGCCATGTCATGGTGTAGGAGGGCTCCTCGTATTTTGGGCCATGTCATGGTGTAGGAGGGCTCCTCATATTTTGGGCCATGTGATGGTCTAGGAAGGCTCCTCATATTTTGAGTCATGTGATATTCTAGGAAGGCTCCTCATATTTTGGGCCATGTCATGGTCTAGGAGGGCTCCTCGTATTTTGGGGCATGTCATGGTCTAGGAAGGCTCCTCGTATTTTGGGCCATGTCATGGTGTAGGAAGGCTCCTTGTATTTTGGGCCATGTGATGGTGTAGGAGGGCTCCTCGTATTTTGGGCCATGTCATGGTGTAGGAGGGCTCCTCGTATTTTGGGGCATGTCATGGTCTAGGAAGGCTCCTCGTATTTTGGGCCATGTCATGGTCTAGGAAGGCTCCTTGTATTTTGGGCCATGTGATGGTGTAGGAGGGCTCCTCGTATTTTGGGCCATGTCATGGTGTAGGAGGGCTCCTCGTATTTTGGGCCATGTCATGGTGTAGGAAGGCTCCTCGTATTTTGGGCCATGTCATGGTCTAGGAAGGCTCCTTGTATTTTGGGCCATGTGATGGTGTAGGAGGGCTCCTCCGTATTTTGGGCCATGTCATGGTGTAGGAGGGCTCCTCATATTTTGGGCCGTGTGATGGACTGAGACATCTTCTAAGAAGGCCGTTGTGTACTGTGATCCGATTGTATGGTCATACTCTCTCAGTACACTGAAGGTAAACATCAAATTCCATACTCAGGTATCAGCATTACTCCCATGTTGGCCTCATCATGCCGGCAGTTCCTTGTATTCGCAGCAACTCGTGATCAATTGTAATTTGTAAGCAAGTGTAGCAACACTCCGAATGTGAAAGTCCACCACGTACAAGTCCCGGTGGGCCCGGATCACAGTGAGAAGATCTGTGTTCAGCGCGTTCCCCCAGCAGAGCATTCATCATCGCTTAGCTTTCACTTGGCGCATTCTTAAAGAACAGAATTTCCCGTGAAGCAGCTCCAGCGTTCCGAATGACGGACCTCCTTTTATTAGGAAAACCCCAAATGCCGCTCCTTCTGCCTAATCCTTCCCTGAACCGTCATTAGCGCCATAACGATGTATTGATTGGTTGCCGGGGCAATCGGGGAGCCTTGGGTCGAATTCTATTATTATCTTCTCGCATTCATACCGACGCAGAGATGGATCGCCGGCCGAGCTGCTTAGTGAGCGCTTTGCATATTTATTGCATCTTTCCGCGCATGCAGCAATCCGGGACAAGAAGACTCTGACCCGCTGGAGGTAAAGGTCAGGCCAGCGGAAACGCTCGGCTGCGGATGGCGAGGAAAACAGCGCTGAATACGGAAACCATTTACGGAAAGTTTACTTTGGTGAACGACCTCCCCTCCCCCCTCCGGACTCTGTAACTATTTACCTGAAACACTTTCATCCATTACTTATTCATAGAGCCGAGAATGGAGTCGGAGCTCCGGCCTGACCCTTCCTGCGGAGCAGTAATCACACTGATGAAGTGGATGGACGGAGTCCCGGGAGGAAGGAGGCCGCTCAGTACATAGAGGACCAGAGTCACATTTCATCAGACGGTTTCATGCTCACTTCCCCGCTTCTACAGCAGAGTCCTTAGTCCTCCATTTTATATTAACGTCCTCATTCCCCTCCTGCACATCAAAATCCTCAGTGCCCCCCTCCTTCACATCAGAGTCCTCAGATCCCTCTTTCACTTCAGAGTCTTAACACCCCCCACACCTGCACACATCACAGTCCTCAGTCTTCCTTTGCACATCAGATGTCTAAGTCTCCCCTGAACATCAGAGTCCTCAGATCCCTCTTTTACTCCAGAGTCATCAGTCCTCCTCTGCAACATCATAGTCCCCAAACCCCCATTCACATCAAAGTCTTTAGTCCGTCCTTGCACATCAGAGTCCTCAGATCCCCCTATTACTCCAGAGTCATCAGTCCTCTTCTGGAACATCATAGTCCCCAGTCCCCCATTCACATCATAGTCTTTAGTCTGCCCTTGCACATCAGAGTCTGAAGATCCCCTTTTACTCCAGAGTCATCAGTCCTCCTCTGGAACATCTTAGTCCCCAAACCCCCATTCACATCATAGTCTTTAGTTGTCCTTGCACATCAGAGTCTGAAGATCCCCCTATTACTCCAGAGTCATCAGTCCTCCTCTGGAACATCATAGTCCCCAGTCCCCCATTCACATCATAGTCTTTAGTCCGTCCTTGCACATCAGAGTCTTCAGATCCCCCTTTTACTCCAGAGTCATCAGTCCTCTTCTGGAACATCATAGTCCCCAGTCCCCCATTCACATCATAGTCTTTAGTCTGCCCTTGCACATCAGAGTCTGAAGATCCCCTTTTACTCCAGAGTCATCAGTCCTCCTCTGGAACATCATAGTCCCCAGTCCCCCATTCACATCATAGTCTTTAGTCTGCCCTTGCACATCAGAGTTCTCAGATCCCCCTTTTACTCCAGAGTCATCAGTCCTCCTCTGGAACATCATAGTCCCTCCTTGCACATCAGAGTCCTCACATCCCCCTTTTACTGCAGAGTCATCAGTCTTTCTCTGGAACATCATAGTCCCCAGTCCCTCGTCTGCTCCCCCATTCACCTTTCACAGCATGGCAGTGGGCAGGAGGCGGAGCTGGTCCCACTACCCTTCCGAATGCTGCCTGCATTGGATTAGCATTGCATGTTCCCACGTTGCTGGTGATTGGCCCACCCTCACCATGGAAATACCGGGTGCAGCCCAACAAGCCCACGTGGCACCCCAGGGTGTTGCGGCCCCCTGGACGAGAAATGTGGCCGTAGGGAATCTTCACAAAGACTTTCCACTCTCTTTTTTTAAAATGAATTCTGTATTTAACAATCCGCCCACTTTTTCTGCTTTTTTTTTTTTTGTTTTAACCAAAAATTCTCGCTAATAATTTATTCCACCCAAACCAGATCTGAAGCCAAATTCCAGCCAGAAGTAAAATAAAAAAATCATTGGCACACTAAAAGCGATTAGAAGTGATGCCGGAACTCCTCTCATCAGAAGAGCCAGGAAATGAGTATTTTCAGGAGGAGAGGAGAGCATTGGCAGCCTCCAGTTTCCTCCTGGCGCCGGTCTCCTCCGCTAATCCGCCTCATTTATTTATTTTTTTTTTCCTGCCTAAATTGGAGGAATATATTATCTTTGTTTTTGGTCCCCGGGAATTAGCTATTCAGCGTAAACAGACGCGCCGCTCTGCGTTCCGTTTCGAGGACGAGATGAAATGAAATCTGGAAATTTGCAGACTGGGAAATATGTGGAGACGCAACACGTTTTATTCGATGTGCAAATGCAGAATTCTTCCACCACCTTCACACCGCAGGAGATGTCTCCGTGCTTCCTGTAGAGAGGTCCGGGGGGTCGCGTCGCTGCGGGGCCGAGTCGCCGTATCACCGCCGTCGCTCGACACGCAGTAATTGCTGATATGTCTCTGCGGGGGATGGGTTCTGTCTGTGCAATATTAACGTGAAAATTGAAATGGTTCCCCTTTGTCTTTGCAGATGAGCTGACCCTGCAGGGCCCGGTGTTCACCCAGGAGCCGTCCAATATCGTCTTTCCTCTGGACTCTGAAGATCGGACGCTGCAGCTCGTGTGCGAGGCTCAGGGCCACCCCAAACCTGTCACGCGGTAGGTACCTGCACGGTGCTGTATATAACCCAGGGCCTATAGGGCCCATTCCCACCAGGAGCACTGGGGCAATGCCAGCCTATCCCAACAAATACCTTGTTACCTATCATGCCACCTCCGTGCTGTGATGGTGTGTGATGGGAAGTACAGCGTGCACTTCAGTGCCGACATCGTGACATTTCAATAAAGTTTGTACAGAAAAGAAAAAAAATCAATGCAGTGGGATTGGTGCCTCTGCAATGTCCCTCCCAGCGCACACCAGGGACCGCGAATTCAGTGCAGCTGCTGGTGTGGACAAACCCTCAAGGGCCCATTCACAACTGTTCTATATGTATTGCCTACCATGACATCATACCTTGACTGACATGCCAGGAGACTCCTGGTCTGTCCCACCCACCATGACATCATACCTTGACTGACATGCCAGGAGACTCCTGGTCTGTCCCACCCACCATGACATCATACCTTGACTGACATGCCAGGAGACTCCTGGTCTATCCCCACCCACCATGACATCATACCTTGACTGACATGCCAGGAGACTCCTGGTCTGTCTCAGCCACCATGACATCATACCTTGACTGACATGCCAGGAGACTCCTGGTCTGTCCCCACCCACCATGACATCATACCTTGACTGACATGCCAGGAGACTCCTGGTCTGTCCCCACCCACCATGACATCATACCTTGACTGACATGCCAGGAGACTCCTGGTCTGTCCCCACCCACCATGACATCATACCTTGACTGACAAGCCAGAAGTCTCCTGGTCTGTCCCCACCCACCATGACATCATACCTTGACTGACAAGCCAGAAGTCTCCTGGTCTGTCCCCACCCACCATGACATCATACCTTGACTGACAAGCCAGACGTCTCCTGGTCTGTCCCCACCCACCATGACATCATACCTTGACTGACATGCCAGGAGACTCCTGGTCTGTTCCCACCCACCATGACATCATATCTTGACTGACAAGCCAGAAGTCTCCTGGTCTGTCCCCACCCACCATGACATCATACCTTGACTGACAAGCCAGAAGCATCCTGGTCTGTCCTACCCACCATGACATCATACCTTGACTGACATGCCAGGAGACTCCTGGTCTTTCTCACCCACCATGACATCATACCTTGACTGACAAGCCAGAAGTCTCCTGGTCTGTCCCACCCACCATGACATCATACCTTTACTGACAAGCCAAGAGACTCCTGGTCTGTCCCACCCACCATGACATCATACCTTACCTTAGAGGCCAAGAGACTCCCTTTCCGTCCCAACCCCCAGGACATCATATCATAAATGACAGGTCGGGAGACTACTAATCTGTTCCACCCATCATGAGATCATGCTTTGACTGACAGGTCAGGGGACTCCTGGTCTGTCCCCACCCACCATGACATCATACCTTGACTTACAGGCCAATAGACTCCTGTCTGACACTTCATGGCACACCTTACCTGAGATGCCAGGAGACTCCCCATCTGTTCCACACACCATGACATCATACCTTACCTTAGAGGCCAAGAGACTCCCTGTCCGTCCCAACCTCCAGGACATCATATCATAAATGACAGGTCGGGAGACTACTAATCTGTTCCACCCACCATGACATCATAACTTGCCTAAAAGGCAAGGAGACTCCCAATTTGCCCCACCCTTCATGACAACATACCTTGACTGACATGCCAGGAGACTCCTGGTCTGTCCCACCCACTATGACATCATACCTTGACTGACATGCCAGGAGACTCTCAGTCTGCCTCACCCTTCATGACATCATACCTTGACTGACATGCCAGGAGACTCTCAGTCTGCCCCACCCTTCATGACATCATACCTTGACTGACATGCCAGGAGACTCTCAGTCTGCCTCACCCTTCATGACATCATACCTTGACTGACATTCCAAGAGACTGTAAAGCAAATGATAGTGGCACCACCTTCTACCTCCGCTGTCTGGCAGCAGAGTTTGGATCGCAAGACTGGCTGAACAGACCTCTTTGACATGTAAAAAATAATCACATACATGTCTTTAATTTATGTATTTAACTTTATTTTTTCTGGAGTTTTTCTGTTTCATAAGACCTTTCAGCAGTTGTTCCTAAATCTGCAACAGCGCCAATATTCTGTCTTGTTTTTTTGGAGATTATTTTACTGATACATTAAATCGGCAACCTCACAGCGAAGGTCTCAAAATCCCATTTAGAGGGGGAGAGTTACAATGTAGAAATATAAATGAGAAAGCAGCGAGATGAATGTACATTATTAGGTGCTAATAACAGGTTCACTTGATAGAATTACTCTGCAGAAAGATGTTTCCGGAACTCGTTTTTGTTCTCCTGGGCCTTGAGGTGTCTTGTTGTGCAACGTGGAGTGGAGGTCTATCTCCATGTTCCTCAGCAAGGTATGGGTTGCGGTCAAGCTGGTAAGGTGTTCCCAAATAACAGAAAGTAATGTCTCTTCTCATTCTTGACGATGAGCTTCTTCTGCAAAGTCTTGAGAAATAGTTAATGTATAAAATATATTTTTTTGGCTTCAGGATTGGAGCTTTAAAGCCTCCCTTTTGATCAAGAGGTCAGGGTCAGGTCCTTAGCTGGACACTTGCCTTGTCTGGGGACCTCCACCCTAACTCTTCTCTTCCAAATAAGCAGCAGTTGTTGGTTTCCTTGTCAACCATCTGAGTTTTAAAATCTCTTGTGTGGCTCTCACCTGAATCATATAGGATTAAGGGGTAACGCGGTCAACTTACCCAGGTCCATTTTTTCAATCTTCTTGATTGGCTGAGCTGATTTTGAGACCCCCTCACCTCTGTTTGTTCTGTGATATCTGCAGGTGGAGAGTGAACGGCACCCTTCTGGATGAAGCCCAGGATTATCGATACCGGGTCATCAACAGAAGTTTAGTCATCAATACTCCGGATCGGGATCGAGATGTTGGCATCTTCCAATGTGAATCCACCAATTCGGTGGGGACCATCCTCAGCCGCGAGGCTAGCCTCCAATTTGCTTGTGAGTGGCACATTTTTCTCTCAATATGCAATCTAATCAGGTTTTGCCTTGTGGTGGTTTAGGACAGTCAGAACGGTGGCAGCTGATTGGTTGCTGCAGAGCAGTCGGTTGTTTTTTACTGCCTATTGTGAAAACGATGGCGTGAGGAGAACATTGATGTAGATGGGACTACGGATTATGGATGTGTCAGCATTGCGTTATACCACTTAAAATGTAAATTTCCA
This sequence comes from Staurois parvus, assembly GCF_062004578.1. NCBI lineage: Eukaryota > Metazoa > Chordata > Amphibia > Anura > Ranidae > Staurois > Staurois parvus. The sequence continues at coordinate 122,302 of NW_028319574.1, read as the reverse complement.
ATATTCCAAATCTTGGGGCACTGTAAACCCAACTATGGCCCGCATTTCTTCCACCCAAGTTACAGCCACTTTATTAGTTGGTTCTCTCCAAACCCCGCCTCTAAATAGGCAGGGACGGCCCATCATGCCTATCTTCTGAGCTGGTCCCACCCAGACCCCACCTCTAAATATGTGGGGATCACTGACTCATGAATCCAAACCCGGCAATCAAAGCCTTACAGTGCATGCTTAGTAACTCCAATGAGGTCAATGCTGTGATCCCGGGACATGGCCTAGGATGAATCATTGGTGGGATAGAAGATGTAGGACTGTCCTTGCAAATCTGAGACAGTTGGCATGTATCTCGGGACACTGTAGTCCCCAACCATGATCCGCTTTTAGTTCACCCAAACCACATCCACTTTTCTTAGTTCCATCCAAACCCAAACTCTAAATGGCCAGGGACTGTCCATCACGCTCACCCTCTGAGTTTGTCCCACCCATACCCCACCTCTAAATATGTAGGGATCACTCCCTCGTAGCAATGAACCCAACAATCAAAGCTTTATAGTAACTCAGATAAGGTTCATGCTGTCATCCCAGGACATGGCCCAGGAGAAGGCATTGGAGGACAAACATGGGAGACTGTCCTTGCAAATCTGGGACAGTTGGCTTTTATCTGGGGACACTGTAGGCCCCAACCATGATCACCCAAACCACATCCACTTTTCTTAGTTCCATCCAAACCCAAACTCTAAATGGGCAGGGACTGTCCATCACGCTCACCCTCTGAGTTTGTCCCACCCATACCCCACCTCTAAATATGTAGGGATCACTCCCTCGTAGCAGTGAATCCACCAATCAAAGCCTTATAGTAACTCAGATAAGGTTCAAGCTGGACATGGCCCAGGAGAAGGCATTGGAGGACAAACATGGGAGACTGTCCTTGCAAATCTGGGACAGTTGGCTTTTATCTGGGGACACTGTAAACCCCAACTATGGTCCACATTTCATCCATCCAAATCATACTCACTTTATTAGTTGGTCCCATCCAAACAGATCCTCTAAATAGACAAGAACTGTCCATCACCCACACCTTCAGAGTTGGTCCCACCCTAACCCCACCTCTAAATAAAGGTCACGGTGAAGGACTATCCTTGCATTTCTGTAAAAGTTAACCTGTATGCTTAAAAGAAACCTGCTGCAAAGTAAAATATCTGTGTGCAAAGCATCATGTGGAAGCTGCCGTTCTGTGACTTCTGGGACGTGAGGGCCCTCACCATGGAAGAAGTTCAGATGGACTGGCCAGAGGGCTAGTAGGCAGCTTGGGATGTCAGAGGATGGCTACTGGCATCAGAGGCTTCTCTCTGGTTGTGGAGAACGGCAGAGGACTGTCCTCCACTCCATGGCTTTTGTTGGCGGAAACATTACTATAGCCACTTGATTGGTGGGAGAGACACATAAGGGGGGGGGGGGGGCAGCTGGCATTGGACTCTTTGGATTGATTTTGGAGATTGGCAGAGACTTTACTTCAGTATATAATTGTGTTTCAAAAGAAAAATGGCTGTGGAGTGCTGAATGCTGAGACCAAGCGATGCGGAGACGAGGGGGTGCTGTGGCTGCACACAGAAGTGCAGGATCTGTAGGAGGAGTTCTGTCCTCCTCTCTGCTGATGACTGCTCAGACAAGGTGGTGGCAGGATCAAGGGAGGTGCCCCAGCTGCAGGAAAGGTGTGAGGGCCACATGAAATGGCCTGGCAGACCAGATTTGGTCCACTGGCCTTGTGTTTGACACATGTGCTTTAAGCAGTGCATTTATAAAAATAATTTGCCTAGCTGATCATCCATCCAACCTGCATTGTTCTTCCTGTGCAAAAGGGGTAAAGTCAAATGTTCTCAGGTTATGATCTCTGTAGATTGAATGTTAATCCTTGAAAAAAGAAGATTGTGAATTGGGAAAATACCACATTATGGCCACTAGATGGCCCTGAGTATCATAGACATATGTATGCTCCTCATCTCCATCTAGTGGCCATTAATGTGATTTTCTCCCCAATCCCAGTTTTCTTTTTTTTTTCAGTAATTAAAATTCAAACTGCAGGGAATATAGCCTGAGAACATTCGACTTTGGCCCCATTGCACACAATGGATTTATATGCCGTTTCTATCAATGAACAGCTGCGCACATTTATTGTTTGTAATAAATACACGCCGAAGTGAACTTTTATTGGTCCCTTTCTATTGGATTTGTAATATTGCCGACTGGAGTTGCTAGGAGACTTCAGCAACGTGTCCACAATCCCTTCAGTCCTTCCTTTCCGCACTTCATTTCCCGCGCCCCCCCCCCGTACTGCAGCTAATTAAATAATCAGCACGAGATTGAGTTCAGGTCAATTAATTAGGAAATATTTGTAGCGGTGGCGGTCACGTCGCTTTATGGATTATTTTCTACATCAACAAATCAAAGAAGGACCTCGGGGACCTTTCTTCTCACCCACCGCGAGGCGACGGAGGGGCCCCCCTGAAAGATGACACATTCCGACATCCGCTCAGCTGGCAGCCATCACATCAAACAGCAGGACAGGACCAGGGACAGACGAGGACAGAAAAACGCACGGCGGGCGAAGGCGCGAGACGAACTACAGAGCGCGACAATGAGATCGCCGGGGAGGGAGAGAGACCGCTAAATGGACGGCAGGAGGGAGAGTGCGAGACAAAGAGACCACCGGGGGGAGGGGACAGACCGCTAAATGGACGCAGGAGGGAGAGCGTGGGACAAGGAGACCGCCGGGGGGGGGGGGACAGACCGCTAAATGGATGGCAGGAGGGAGAGCGCAGAACAAGGAGACCACCGGGGGGGGGCAGACCGCTAAATGGATGGCAGGAGGGAGAGCGTGGGACAAGGAGACCACCGGGGGGGGGCAGACCGCTAAATGGACGCAGGAGGGAGAGCGTGGGACAAGGAGACCACCGGGGGGGGAGACAGACCGCCGGGGGGGGGGGGCCAGACAGACTGCTAAATGGGAGGGAGACAAGGACAGGTATATAGAGAGAGGGAGTCAAGAAGGAAGAGAGGAGGAGAGAATAAATGAGAGGAGGATAGAGAGAAGCAGAGAAGAGAGGAGGATAGATAGAAGCAGAGGAGAAGAGAGGAGGATAGGGAGAAGCAGGGGAGGGTAGAGAGAAGCAGAGGAGAAGAGAGGAGGATAGAGAGAAGCAGAGGAGGATAGAGAGAAGCAGAGGAGAAGAGAGGAGGATAGGGAGAAGCAGAGGAGGATAGAGAGAAGCAGAGGAGAAGAGAGGAGGATAGAGAGAAGAGAGGAGGATAGAGAGAAGCATAGGAGAAGAGATGAGGATAGAGAGAAGCAGAGGAGGATAGGGAGAATCAGAGGAGAAGAGAGGAGGATAGAGAGAAGCAGAGGAGAAGAGAGGAGGATAGAGAGAAGCAGAGGAGAAGAGAGAAGAGAGGATAGGGAGAAGCAGAGGAGAAGAGAGGAGGATAGAGAGAAGCAGAGAAGAGAGGAGGATAGGGAGAAGCAGAGGAGAAGAGAGGAGGATAGAGAGAAGCAGAGAAGAGAGGAGGATAGGGAGAAGTAGAGGAGAAGAGAGAAGAGAGGATAGGGAGAAGCAGAGGAGAAGAGAGGGGAGGATAGAGAGAAGCAGAGAAGAGAGGAGGATAGGGAGAAGCAGAGGAGAAGAGAGGAGGATAGAGAGAAGCAGAGAAGAGAGGAGGATAGGGAGAAGCAGAGGAGAAGAGAGGAGGATAGAGAGAAGCAGAGGAGAAGAGAGGAGGATAGGGAGAAGCAGAGGAGAAGAGAGGAGGATAGAGAGAAGCAGAGGAGAAGAGAGGAGGATAGGGAGAAGCAGAGGAGAAGAGAGGAGGATAAAGAGAAGCAGAGGAGAAGAGAGGAGGATAGAGAGAAGCAGAGGAGAAGAGAGGAGGATAGAGAGAAGCAGAGGAGAAGAGAGGAGGATAGAGAGAAGCAGAGGAGAAGAGAGGAGGATAGAGAGAAGCAGGGGAGAAGAGAGGAGGATAGAGAGAAGCAGAGGAGAAGAGAGGAGGATAGAGGAAGCAGAGGAGAAGAGAGGAGGATAGAGAGAAGCAGAGGAGAAGAGAGGAGGATAGAGAGAAGCAGGGGAGAAGAGAGGAGGATAGAGAGAAGCAGAGGAGAAGAGAGGATAGGGAGAAGCAGAGGAGTTTTCACTTGCCTGTATGAGGCACCTGAGATGATGACAATGGCCTCTTGAACAATTCTCATCCATGCACCCCTGGAGTTTGAGACAGGAACTGCTAGGGCCATGGAAGGGTGGGAGTGCCAGGAAGCTGGAACCGTGGACTTGAACTTGGGAGTGTTGGCATCAGGAAAGCAGAAGTGTAGCGGTGAGGGCACCCCGACTTGACCCAGAAGAGAAGAGAGCAGAGCAAGCTGAGTTCAGGACCTGCCAAGCAGGAAAGCACCAAATCATGAGTAGGATGGAGGTCAGAGACAAGCAGATGTTGGCAATGTGAAGGTAACAAGGTACAGAATTGATGAGCAGAATCTCCATCAAGAGTCCAGGCTGAGGTCAGTAACAGGCAGCAGGTAGGCAGCAGGTAGGCAGCAGGTAGGCAGCAGACATACACAGGCTAGGGGCTGCTTGTGTAGTGGAAAGTCTGTGGGTTTGTGACCATCACAACTCTATGAAGGTGTTGGATTTCCTATTCCAGAATCATGGCCCTTAACATGGATATGGATTTAATATGGAGGGGGCTGCCGTGGGCCATACCATCTCCATCTCATGATATCGCTATCTCCCACGCCATAGGCCTTGCCACATGTGCCCCTCCAAGGAGCTCCACACCCTTCCCGACTCTCAAGCTGCACTCTTCTACATCTCAAGACTGTCTCTGCTTACGTTTCCTCCATATTTACTGATGCTGGATGGGAAGGCCTGGGTCAACATCAACTTTCTAATTCATCCCAAAGATATTCAGTAGGGTTGAGGTCAGTGTTCTATGCAGGACATTCAAGTTCCTCAACACCAAACTGGTCATCCATGTCTTTATGGAGCTGGCCAGTCTTTTGTGGCTATAACATCCGCCACTCTTCTGGGAAGCCTCCACGGGAATTTGAGGGGTGTCTGTGGGAATTTTTGCCTATTTGTGAGGTCAGGTACTGATGTTGAATGAGAAGACCTGGATCCCCATCGTTGATCTAGTTCATCCCAAAGGTGAGCAGCAGGGTTGAAGTCATGGCTCTGTACAGGACACTCAGGATAATCCACAACAAACTGGTCTTTATGGAGATGGCTTTATACATCTGGAAAGGCTTCCCAAAAAATGATGGAGTGTGTCTGTGGGAATTTGTGTCCAATCAGCCAAAGGAACATTTGTGAGGTCCGCTACTGATGTTGGGTGTAAAGACCTGGCTCACCATTGGCATTCCAGTGGCCACAAAGACTGGCCAACTCCATAAAGAAATCGATGACCAGTTTTTTGTGAAGGAACTCGAATGTCCTGCGTAGAACCCTGACCTCAACCCTACTGAATATCTTTGGGATGAATTAGAAGGTTGATGTTGGCCCATCCCTAAGGTGTTCAGTAGGGTTGAGGTCAGGGCTCTGAGCAGGACAGTGGAGTTCCTCCACCCAAAACTGGTCATCCATGTCTTTATGGAGCTGGCTTTGTACACAGGGGACAGTCATGGGGGGACAGAAAAGGGTCTTCACCAAACTGGTCATCCATGTCTTTATGGAGCTGGCTTTGTGCACAGGGGACAGTCATGGGGGGACAGAAAAGGGTCTTCACCAAACTGTTACCACAAGGATAGAAGAGCGCCATTGTCTACCAGGTCATTACCGGGACCCTTCGCTGGAGACATCTGGACTTCATCAATGGTAGGGTTCACATACTTTTGGCCATATAGTGTAGTCATGTACAGGATTTGGGGAGAGGCAGGTGGACGCAGGACCCGGGAAAAGCTCTGTGAGAGATGAGAAGAAACGACGGTATACAGGACACAGGAGACATCAGTAGAGGATTGGGCAGGAGTCGGCGGATCAGTGGTCGCGCTCGCAGGGATTGTATTTTCTCGCTCGTCTCAGCTGACGTTGCATTGTTCCTCATTAAATATACATCTAAAAAACCGGAAAGGTCAGGCGAGCGCAGAACGCACAACGCAGAGCGCAGAGCGCGCCGCCTTGCAGTAATCTGTATTCCCTCCTTGTAATAACAGAGATAAGTCATTAGAATGATGTGCCCACGTGGAACGTTATTAACGCCGCCAATGATTCGTATTGCACTTCATTATGCACGCCGCCCAGACGCCGCGACTGGCGCTCCAGACTCCGCGGTCATTAATTGCATGGCAGTCGTCATATGTCACCCTAATGCAGCAGATATATATCCTTCCCATAATTCCGTCGTATACGTCGGCCTCATAGCCGTCCCACCTCTTCATTTATCCCTGTCTTGTAAGATATTCACATCGATCGTATTCACCGCCAATGAAAGTGAAGTCGTCCTCCCCTACGAATGTGAACACGCCCCCCAAATGTAAAGGCATGTGCTTATTTGTATCTGTTGTTTACATAGTACCAGTGGAGCTTACACTCTAATGTCCCCTCCCCCACAGTCACATCAGTCTCTGTACCGGAGGAGCTTACACTCTAATGTCCCCTCCCCCGCAGTCCCATCAGTCTCTGTACCGGAGGAGCTTACACTCTAATGTCCCCTCCCCCACAGTCACATCAGTCTCTGTACCGGAGGAGCTTACACTCTAATGTCCCCTCCCCCGCAGTCCCATCAGTCTCTGTACCGGAGGAGCTTACACTCTAATGTCCCCTCCCCCACAGTCACATCAGCCTGTGTACCAGAGGAGCTTATGCTCTAATGTCCCCTCCCCCGCAGTCCCATCAGCCTCTGTACCGGAGGAGCTTACACTCTAATGTCCCCTCCCCCGCAGTCTTATCAGTCACTGTACCAGAGGAGCTTACGCTCTAATGTCCCCTCCCCTACAGTCACATCAGTCTCTGTACCGGAGGAGCTTACACTCTAATGTCCCCTCCCCCCACAGTCACATCAGTCTCTGTACCAGAGGAGCTGACACTCTAATGTCCCCTCCCCCACAGTCACATCAGTCTCTGCACCAGAGGAGCTGACACTCTAATGTCCCCTCCCCCACAGTCACATCAGTCTCTGCACCAGAGGAGCTGACACTCTAATGTCCCCTCCCCCACAGTCACATCAGTCTCTGCACCAGAGGAGCTGACACTCTAATGTCCCCTCCCCCACAGTCACATCAGTCTCTGCACCAGAGGAGCTTACACTCTAATGTCCCCTCCCCCACAGTCCCATCAGTCTCTGTACCAGAGGAGCTGACGCTCTAATGTCCCCTCCCCCACAGTCACTATTATTATACATGTATGTAGCTCTGACATATGCCGTGGCTGATACATGTAATGATGCGATTTGTATATCTGGCCGGAGTTCTGCTTTAAGTCCTCCTGTCTGTGGCCTCTGAAGGTTCTCAGATTGTCGATGTTCCCGCAGATCTCGATTCGTTCCAGACGAGGACCCGAAGTATTGTGTCAGTGCGGGAGGGACAGGGGATGGTGCTGCTGTGCGGTCCACCGCCTCATTCTGGAGGTAAGTCCCCCAAATCCCCGTCCAATCATTGCTCAGGATGAGTTATCGCAGGGCGCCCTCTAGCAGCGAAGGGTTAGAACTGCGATGCAGCGAAATGCGAATTCTCAACCGAATCCGAAGATTCCGGACGCATTTGGCCGAAAACCGAAATGGACAGTTTTTTTTGTATGTTACATTTTTTTTTTTACATAATTGGATTATATTCGACTTTTTCGTTAATATCATGAATTTGTCTTCAGACCTTTTCGGCCAATAGGCTCGCAGCGCTTTTGCGTTTAAAAAAGTGCAAGAAAAACGCATTCCCTTTATATTCAATATACGTCTTCGCATCGGTCCGCTGCGCTTTTCTTGCCGTGTTAAGAATCCTGCTTGCCACATTTTTGGAGATATTTGGTCACTTATAAAAAAAAATACGCACCAAAAGCGCACCTCGCCATTGAGGCCCGGTTCACAGCAATGCGTTTTTAGTGCGTTTTGCAGAAACGCACTGCGGTCCATTGAACACGGTTTCCTATGGGACACGTTCACATCGAGGCCTTTTTGAGCCGCTGAGTTTTTGGAAAGGGGCGGGGAGATTTTTAAACGCAAAACATTGCGTTTTTGGTTCAACAGCCTTCAAAGGAGACGCGGCAGAAAATGCATGTAGTGCATTATTGATGCATTTTGCGTTTTTAATCTGCCCGGCAACAAGTTGGTCCAAAAAAATGCAAAACGTACGTCAAATAGCATTAAAAAAAAAAAACCTGCATTGGTGTGAACCAGACCTGAAATGCATTGAAACCGCATCAAAAATGCGCACGTGTTGCAACTTTGATGCATTATGCGTTTTTAATCTGCCTGGCAACAAGTAGGCCAAAAAAATTTTTTTTAAAAATGCATCATGCTTTCTTGAGTCGCTGCGTTTTTGGAAAGGGTTAGGGAGTTTTTTTAAAAGCAAAACGTTGCGTTTTTGGTTCAACAGACGTCAATGGAGACGCAGCAGAAAATCCATGTAGTGCATTTTTGATTTGTTTTGCATTTTTAATCTGCCCAGCAACAAGTTGGCCAAAAAAAAAACAACGCATCAAAACATGAGTACAAAAATGCCAAAAGTACTGCAAAAAAGCACAAGAAAACCAGATCTGAAATGCATTGAAAACGCATCAAAAATGCGCACGTGTTGCATCTTTGATGGATTTTGCATTTTAATCTGCCCGGCAACAAGTTGGCCAGAAAAAAAAAAACATTCAAAGCAACGCAATGCGCATCATGCTTTTTTGCGCCGCTGAGTTTTTGGAAAGGGTCGGGGACTTTTTTTAAAAGCAAAATGTTGCGTTTTTGGTTCAACAGACTTGAATGGAGATGCGGCAGAAAACTTATGTAGTGCGTTTTTGACGCGTTCCTCATGCATTTTTGATGCATTTTGCCTTTTTCATCTGCCCAGCAACAAGCTGACCGAAAAAAACCAAAAAAATGCAAAACGTTTATTAAAAAGTCACGCATGCAAAAAAGGCAAAAAGCGCTGCAAAACGGACAAAACGCAAATTGCGTTGGTGTGAACCCGGCCTGAAATGCACTGAAAATGCAGCAAAACCCCATCAAAAACGTGCGCGTGTTGCGTTTTTCATGAGTTTTTATGAGTCACATGACCTATGAAAAACACGCATTAAAATGGGGTGAAATTGCAGCAAAATTGGGGGTAAAATCACGCGTTTTTTTGCGGTCATTATCAGCACCTTTTTATCGGCTAAACCCCAATAACACCATTTTTGGCCGATGCATTTCAGCCGCCGATATATCGCTGTGGAGTGAAATCTGATTGGTTGCCCTGGATATTTATTGGACAAGTCGGAGGATTGGTATCATTGTATGTTCGATGTGACGTTCGATGTCTTGCTGATTGGGGTTCTCTCTGTCCTCAGAGCTGGTCTACGCCTGGACCTTCAATGAGTTCCCGCCCTTCGTGCAGCAAGACAACCGCAGATTCGTGTCCCAGGTCACCGGCAACCTCTACATCGCCAAAGTGGAGCCCTCCGATGCCGGAAATTATACCTGCGTGGTGACCAACACCGTGACCAACAGCCGGGAGCTGGGACCCAGCACACCACTTACCCTTCGCACCGACGGTGAGTGCGCCCCCCACTGACACCTCAAATCTCCTCCGCCAAAGGAAACGCCTTCATCCACACGATTTGTTCTGTTAGAAATAAATGGATTA
>NW_028319574.1:0-110000 GCF_062004578.1 Staurois parvus | reverse complement strand
AGCAAAAAGCCGGAACTTCACTGCGGATCCATAACAGAGATTTAATAAATACTTAAAGGGCTAACAAATGCGTCGGCGGCCTGTGTCACTGGAACATGACGTGAAGGAAAATCTTCCAATGGGGGTGATAGAAGAAGAGGGAGGCCAACGTGTTTCGGGAATGTGACCCTCCTTCTTCAGGATTGGTTGGATCATATAACCGATTGTACGAGATATATAATATACAATTGTGATAATGTTACTTAGGAATTAGGAATAATAAGCGTTGGGCAGGTTCCTCTGCTATAAGGATGGATCTACAATCCCCGACCATCACTCTCAGGAACTATCTGCCTGTCTGTGGTCAGCCTTGCTGCATGCCGGACATAATAAATGTTCTCTGTAATCCCTCCGCTAAGTAACTCTTTATCTGGTCCTGCAAAGTCCAATCACCTGGTTCCCGCAGCATCCATCATGTCTGCGAATTAATTATTCATCCTGGATGTATTGAAAATGGAAAACAGGTACATGAAGAACACGATCGCCCAAGGTCACGGTAAAATAATCTTCTCCAATTTCCTCCTCGGTGAAATAAGACAAGGTCACCCCTACAGGAAAAGTCGTTCCACTAGAAGATGGGAATTTCCATTAAAGCTCATCTACGCTAAAGTTAAAAAATGTATTTCTTAAGATCTTCCTCCGAGGTCTCACGTCTCCTCTCTTCTGGGAAGACTTTACACAGGATTTGTGGAGGGTGCCTGTTGGGAATTTATGCCCATTTGTGGGGTCAGGTACTGATGTTGGAGAAGTCCTGGCTTAAATGTTGGGTCTCAGGTTAGGCACCAAAAAAAGTTCTGGTCCACCATCCGTGTTCCAGTTCATCCCCAAGGTGTTCAGTAGGGTTGAGGTGAGGGCTTTGTGCAAGACTCCGGAGATCCTCCACACCGAACTCATCAAACCATTCTTGGAGCTGGCACCACACTTCTGGAAAGACTTCCCACAAACTGGAGTGTGTCTGGAAAGGAACATTTGTGAGGTTAGGTACAGATGTTGGATGAGAAGACCTGGCTCACCATCGATGTTCCAATTAATCCCAAAGGTGTTCAGTAGGGTTGAGGTCAGAGCTCTGTGCAGGACACTCCAGTTGCTCCACACCGAATATCTTTATGGTCCCCCCCCCCCTTTGTGGCTATACCAGGCTCCACTCATCTGGGAGGACTTTCTACAAAGTTTTGGAAGGTGTCTGTGGGAGTTCGTGCCCATCTGTGAGATCAGGTACCGATGTTGGAGCAGTTCATCTTTCCAAAAACCACCCAATAAATACTGTATAAATATATCTGTGTGAGACACATCGGTTGTCAATAGAGGTCCCACTGGTGGAACACCCAACTGTATCATTTGCTACCAGTGAAGCACATTAGGACTGAATCCTCAGTAATGGTCCACTGAACCGGGCCTTGTCATGTCTGCTTCACAAAGTCCATACAATCCACCTCCGACATCAATCCACCTCCCTCCATTAATCCTCCCTCCTCCATACAATCCTCCCTCCTCCATACAATCCACCCCCCTCCATCAATCCACCTCCTCCATACAATCCACCTCCTCCATACAATCCACCTCCTCCATCAATCCTCCCCCCTCCATCAATCCACCCCCCTCCATCAATCCACCCTCCTCCATACAATCCACCCCCCTCCATACAATCCACCCCCCTCCATCAATCCACCTCCTTGCATTAATCCTCCCTCCTCCATACAATCCACCCTCCTCCATCAATCCACCCCCTCCATCAATCCACCCCCCTCCATCAATCCACCCCCCTCCATCAATCCACTCCCTCCTCCATCAATCCACTCCCTCCTCCATCAATCCACCCCCCTCCATACAATCCACCCCCCTCCATCAATCCACTCCCTCCTCCATCAATCCACTCCCTCCTCCATCAATCCACTCCCTCCTCCATCAATCCACCCCCTCCATACAATCCACCCCCCTCCATCAATCCACCCCCTCCATCAATCCACCCTCCTCCATCATTCGACCTCCCTCCATCAATTCCCCCCCCTCCATCAATCCACCCCCCTCCATACAATCCACCCCCCTCTATTAATCCACTCCCCTCCATACAATCCACCCCCCTCTATTAATCCACCCTCCTCCATACAATCCACCCTCCCTCTATTAATCCACCCTCCTCCATACAATCCACCCTCCCTCCATTAATCCACCCTCCTCCATACAATCCACCCCCCCCTTCATACAATCCACCCTCCTGCATACAATCCACCCTCCTCCATACAATCCACCCTCCTGCATACAATCCACCCTCCTCCATACAATCCACCCTCCTCCATACAATCCACCCCCCTCCATCAATCCACCCTCCTCCATATACTCACTTGTCTTCCTTCATTCAGGTATCATGGGAGAGTACGAACCGAAAATCGAGGTCCATTTTCCCGAATCGGTGTCTGCAGCGAAGGGCTCTACAGTTAAATTGGAATGTTTTGCATTGGGCAAGTGAGTAATTCTCCAGTCAGATCCTGTCACTGAACTATAACCAATGGGAACAAGGGAAAGTGGTGGGGGGAGGAGCCAAACTTCCTTCCTCTCTTTCTCTGTCTCTCGTCTTTCTTTTTTCTTCTTTTCTGTCCTATGTACTGTACCTGTTTCTGTTCCCATGTTTTCTTTTTGGTCTGTTTTTCTGGGTCTCCTCTCCTTCCTCTCTCTTCACACTATCTTTCTCTGTCCATTTATTGTCTTCCTCTCATCTCTCTATCCTCACTCTCTCCTCTCATCTCTCTATCCTCACTCTCTCCTCTCCTTTTCTCTTCTCTTCTCTCCTCTCCTCCTCCTCCCTTCTCCCTCTCCTCCTCCTCTCTTCTCTCCTCTTCCTCCCTTCTCCCTCTCCTCTTCCTCCCTTCTCCCTCTCCTCCTCCTCTCTTCTCTCTCTCCTCCTCTCTTCTCCCTCTCCTCCTACCTTCTCCCTCTCCTCTCCTCCTCCCTTTCCTCTTCTCCTCCTCCCTTCTCCCTCTCCTCCTCCTCCCTTCTCCCTCTCCTCCTCTCTCTGCTTTTCTCTCCTCTTTTTTCTCTCTCCCTCCCCTCTCTCCTCTTCTTTTCTCCTCTCTTCTCTCTATCCTCTCTCTCTCCTCTCCTCCTCTAACTCCTCTTCTCTCCTCCCCCATCTCCTTTTCTGTCCTCCTACTCTCCTCTCCTCCTCCTCTAGGCTCTTCCTTTCCTCTCTCTCCTCTCTTCTCTTTCTCCTTTCCTCCTCCTCTCCTCTCCTCCTCCATCACCTCTTCTCTCCTCCTCCTCTCCTCTCCTCTCCTCCTCCTCTCCTCTCCTCCTTTCTCTCACATTTTCTCTCCTCTCTTCTCTCTTTCCCTCCCCTCTCTCCTCTCCTCCTCCTCTCCTCTTCTCTCCTTCTCCTCTCCTTTCCACTCCCCTCCTCTCTTCTCCTCTCTTCCCCTCCTCCTCCTTTCCTCTCCACTCCTCTCCTCCTCCTATTGTTTTCTACTCCTCTCCTCCTCCTCTCCACTCCTCTCCTTTCCTCCTCCTCTTCCTCTCCTCCTCCTCTCCGCTCCTCTCTCTTCTGTCTCTCTTTTTTAACCATCCCTTGAAGCAGAAGATATATCAGCTTATCACAAAAACTCTTTAGCTCCAGGAGGAACGTCCATATATAGTCCTAGTTCCCATGAGTGAATGTTCCCCCTCAGTAAGTCCACAATCACAGAAGGACTCTGCAGATGGTCGCATTACTCTTTGCCCATTTCATGACATTGGACCCGTATTACCCGTTATGATCTATTGCATTCTCTTCATTGCAGCCCAGTACCCACCATCACCTGGAGGAGGGCAGACGGCAAAAGCATATCTCGAAAAGTAAGACGGCACCGCTCCAGTGGGGTATTGGAGATCCCCAACTTCCAGCAAGAAGACGCCGGGCCCTACGAATGCGTTGCCGAGAATACGCGTGGGAAGAACATGGTGCGAGGGCAGCTCACATATTTTGGTATGATTAGGACATGATGGTAGAATTTGGCTACTGTAAGGGGGACATTTACCAGTTCTGTACCATAGAAACTAAAAAACGTCTTACAGTGTATGTAGAGCCAACATTTGTTTCCAGATTTGGATGGAGTAGGGAAGGAATAGAACCCTTGATACGTTTTATTGGTGTCTGTGTCCCGTTGGGGAAATTCACCTTCTCATTTTGTCCTGATGGGAATGATGGGAAATCCAAAAAGGAAAGGGTAATTCTTCTAATGAGGACATCTGTTCCAGTAACTATCTAAGAGAGGAATTTATCCCTCTTCCCGTTGTATCTCCAGGACCAGAAGTGAGGGTCCAGATCTCCAACGCAACAGACAGTAATAAAAACTGATGGAGGTTTCAACTCTTCCCTTCTCTGTCCAAAACTAAGAAACAAAATGTTTGCTGTATATATCGGTCAATAAGCGTAGATGCGTGTAAATGAAATGGGACGTGCTGGGTGATAAAAGGATCTCCACGTTATATAATGCATTACAATGGAAATAATTTGAAACAGAACTTACCTCCCACTCCCCCCCACCCACCATGTTTTTCTCTTTTTACCTGTGCTGCTGTGCTCCCTTAACACGTACTCACCTGTACGGCAAATCCAGTCCCGCTGCAACCTGCTGTTCAGCTGATATATCTAGGATCCCACACCACCATCATGGTTCTCTTCCACTGGCTGCTTCTTCTGGGCACTGCCACACTGGTCCCACCCCCTTGCCATTCTTTGTGGCGACACCAGGAAGCAGAGAAGACATTGGGGGTGGAGGAGACATTATTAGGATGTAGAAGACATTAAGGGACAGAGGAAACATTGAGCAGAGAAGACATCAGGGATGGAGGACGCTTTGGGGGCCTGAAGAACACATTGGTAGATCAGAGACATTGGGGAATGGAGGAGACATCCAGGTAATGGAGAAAACATCAGGGTTAGATGACACATTGCTGGAGGAGAGGAGACATCGGGGGAGAGAGGAGACTCTAGGAGAAGGGCAGAAGCTATCATGGAAACAGAGAAGACATTGGTAAGACTGAGGAGACATCGGGAATGTAGGAAACATTGAGGGAGCGGGGATGACATCAGGAGGAGTAGACATTGGGAGAGCAGAGAAGACATTGGTGGGACAGAGGAGACATCAGGGAAGAGGAGAAGACATTGGTAAGATGGAGGAAACATTGGGAATATAAAGACATTGGGGGAGCAGAGAAGACATTGGTGGAAGAGAGGAGATATCAGTTGAAGGGGAGAAGGCATCAGGGAAGAAGAGAAGATATTGGTAAGATGGAAGAAACGTCAGGAATAGAGGAGACTGTGGGGGAGAGGAGAAGACATTGGTTGGACAGAGGAGAGATCAGGGGATTATAGAAGACATTGGTGGGACAGAGGTGACATCAGGGGAAAAGAGAAGACATAGGTGAAATGGAGGAAACATCAGGGGAAGTGGAGGAAACATCAGGGAAAGAAAGAAGATGTCATTGGGATGTAGGAGACATTGTGCAGGGGAAGAAATCAGTAGGACAGAGAAATTGGGGAGTGGAAGAGGCATTGGCGGATGTAGGAGACATTGCGCAAGTGAGGAAGATATCAGGGATAATGGACATATTGAGGAACTGAGGAGACATTGAGGAAGGAGAGGAGACATCAGGGAAAGAGAGAAGACATTGGTAGGATGGAGGGGACATCGGGGGGATGGAGGAGATATTAAGGGAGCAGAAGAGACATCAGTGGGAGGAGACATCCGTGGAGTGGAAAGACATTGATGGGATGGTGGCTAGATTGGGGGAGTACAGAGAACATTGGTGGGAGAGAGGAGATGTCAATGGGAAATGAGAAGACATTGGTGGGACAGAGGAAACATCTAAGGAGCAGAGAAGACATTGGTGGGATGGAGGAGACATCGGGGAAGTGGAGAAGACATCACTGAAGCAAAGAAAACTTCAGTGGGATTGAGGAGACATTTTTGGGGTGGGGGGCAGAGATTAGTAGGATGGAGATGTTGGGAAGTGGAGGAGACATCAGGGAGGAGTGAAAACGACATTGGGGGACAGAGGAGACATCCAAGGATGGGAAGGAGACATCAGAGAAGCAGGGAAAACATTGCTAGGGTGGTGCAGACATTGAGGATGGAGGACACATTGAGGGACCAGAGGAGACATCAGGGGGAGCATAAATTAGGGAAGCGGAGAAGACCTCAGTGGGACGGAGGAGAGAACAAGGGAGTGGAGCAAAAATTGGTGGGACAGAGGAGACATCAGGGGGAGGGAAGAAGACATTGGTGGAATGAAGGAGACATTGGGGGAGTGGAGGAAACATTGGTGGGACAGAGGAGACATCAGGGGGAGGGAAGAAGAAATTGGTGGAATGAAGGAGACAATGGGGGAGTGGAGCAAACATTGGTGGGACAGAGGAGACATTAGAGGGAGGGAAGAAGAAATTGTTGGAATGAAGGAGACATTGGGGGAGTGGAGCAAGCATTGGTGGGACAGAGGAGACATCAGGGGGAGGAAAGAAGACATTGGTGGAATGAAGGAGACATTGGGGGAGTGGAGGAAACATTGGTGGGACAGAGGAGACATCAGGGGGAGGGAAGAAGAAATTGGTGGAATGAAGGAGACATTGGGGGAGTGGAGCAAGCATTGGTGGGACAGAGGAGACATCAGGGGGAGGAAAGAAGACATTGGTGGAATGAAGGAGACATTGGGGGAGTGGAGGAAACATTGGTGGGACAGAGGAGACATCAGGGGGAGGGAAGAAGAAATTGGTGGAATGAAGGAGACAATGGGGGAGTGGAGCAAGCATTGGTGGGACAGAGGAGACATCAGGTGGAGGAAAGAAGACATTGGTGGAATGAAGGAGACATTGGGGGAGGGAAGAAGACATTGGTGGAATGAAGGAGACATTGGGGGAGTGGAGCACACATTGGTGGGCCAGAAGATACATCAGGGGGAGGGAAGAAGACGTTGGTGAGATGAAGAAGACACAGGGTATCAGGGGGTAGTGCGAAGCAGATAACACAGCGTGGCAGTGGAGGGTGGACAGTGGTGGGAACCGGCATTATGGAGGGGGGTGTCCTAATTTTTTTATGAATGTCAGGCTGGGTGATGATGGGTGGCCTTTCAGTCGCTGATGATGGCCATTCCTGATTTGGCAGAATCTCAGCTGGCACTCCACTGTGAGCTAAGGGTCCCTGTAGTGACTATGAGCTTCTAGTCTAATGGAATACAGCCACTGAAAGGGTTACTGACAGGCGTGGTACAAGCGGTTCGGCTCCACTGTAACCCTTCAGTCAGCAGCAGTAAAATGGTTAATCCAATCATCATGTTACTATGAACCAGGCAGATGTTGATGGTCCTACTACCTGACTGGAGGTGTTAAAAGTTGTGAAATGCTCCATTCTAATGAAATCATCGTGGTGCCATGCAGTCTGGGACGGGTGTTAATTGTTTGTTACATGGCTGAGGGTGTAAATTGTTGTCCAATCACCGGAGTGATGATGCTAAAACTGCATTACAAGTGGGTGGCAGGTGGGGCCAAAGTTCTCCACCAGTTTCAGAAAGGTTGTCCCAAACTGCATTTTCCTGGATAACAGCCTTGTGCCGCCTTTCTCTGTCCACTGAATCCCCTCCACCAACCCCCCCCCCCCCCCACCCTGCTGCCCATCCAAGTTCAACGAGCATTAGATCTCACAAAGACGTTCCTTGCCTGGTCCTTGAGTCGGGAGACTGTTTGCTGCTGGGTGCCTGGCATCCTCTAGGGAAGGGAACCTGGGGCCAATCTGTGGGACCCCCGAGGGGTATGCGCTACAATACCAAATGGTTACAGCTCAACTTTGGGATAAGTAAATAAAGTGAATCCATTGGTCGTGTCATCTTCTAGAATCTCGGTGAGCTTTGTGTGTCTTCTTCCAGATCTGAGCCGTCATTCGCTGTGATACTTCCTGTAATAAAGACCACTCACTGCTGCTCTCTCTCCTTGTGCAGGAAAACTGGTCTTGTCTCCACCCCCTTCTATGGTGAGTGGAGCCTGCTGGCCCCTCCCACAGATCTGCTCTCTCTCCTTGTGCAGGAAAACAGGTCTTGTCTCCAACCCCCTTCTATAGTGGGTGGAGCCTGATGGCCCCTCCCACAGATCTGCTCTCTCTCCTTGTGCAGGGTGACTGGTCTTGTCTCTGCCCCCTTCTATAGTGGGTGGAGCCTGCTGGCCCCTCCCACAGATCTGCTCTCTCCTTGTGCAGGATGACGGGTCTTGTCTTCGCCCCCTTATATAGTGGGTGGAGCCTGCTGGCCCCTCCCACAGATCTGCTCTCTCTCCCTGTGCAGGGTGACTGGTCTTGTCTCCGCCCCCTTCTATAGTAAGTAGAGCCTGCTGGACCGCTCCCACAGCTTTGCTCTCTGTCCTTGTGCAGGGTGACAGGTCTTGTCTCCGCCCCCTTCTATAGTGGGTGGAGCCTGGTGGCCCCTCCCACAGATCTGCTCTCTCTCCTTGTGCAGGATGACTGGTCTTGTCTCTGCTCCCTTCTAAAGTGGGTGGAGCCTGCTGGGCCCCTCCCACAGCTCTGCTCTCTCTCCTTGTGCAGGGTGACTGATCTTGTCTCCGCCCCCTTCTATAGTAGGTGGAGCCTGCTGGACCGCTCCCACAGCTCTGCTCTCTGTCCTTGTGCAGGGTGACTAGTCTTCTCTCCGCCCCCTCCTGTAGATTTCTGTAGTGGGTGGAGCCTACTGGACTCCTCCCAAAACTCTACTCTCTGAGCAAGCTATGTAAAGATGGAGGAGTGGTTTGGCCTTCTGATCTGGGTGTTGGTTATCCCTTCACATGGACACAAGAAGGACTGAACCCATTTCCCAGCATCCTCTGACTGATGAATATGAGGAGAGTCATCCTCATCCAAAGCTTCTCCACCAAAGACTTCATTCAATGTCTCTTCATCCATTGTCTGCCCAAAGCCCCCAAAACTTTTTGTTTTTTTCAAAATAGTTTTTATTGGTTTTTGGAAAAATACTCTACAAAGCAGAGCGTTTGGGGCATTTCCCGGCTCGAAAGAAAACATAACATGAAAGAACAATCCCAAGTGTAGTCACAATTCCGGGAACCCCTCGATCAACCAGAGTGAAGCCCCCAACGTTTCAAATGCCTCCAGATCCATTCAATGTGATTCCATCTGATCCCGGTCTCTGTACAGTATCTTCCATTTCTTACTTCTAGGGCTTGGCTATCATTTGTAAGCGGGTCACCCGGGCGGCTGTATTACTTTTCTATGGATGTGGACTGTTCCTTGATTTCCCAAAATCATTTGTGAGCATTAAAGCTGAACTCCCAGCGCAAATATAATCTTCAATGACCACAAAGTATATAAACCTTCTTCATGTGCACTTCATGCCTTTGCAACCCCAGATGTTACCTCGTAAAAGTAGCAGTGACATCAGGGGGCTCCACCCAGAACACTCCAGGAGGGGGGCGGAGACAAGACTAGTCACCCTTACATAGTTACATAGTTAGTCTGGCTGAAAAAAAGACAAAAGTCCATCCAGTTCAACCATAAAAAAGCTCTAATCCTATACCCTGCACAAGGGGAGAGAACAGAGTTGTGGGAGGGGCACGGCAGGCCCCACCCATTACAGAAAACTACAGGAGGGGGAGAGAGCAGAGTTGTGGGAGGGGCCTGACAGGCTCCACCCACTACAGGAGGGGCAGCAGAGACCAGACCAGTCCCCCTGTACAAGGAGAGAGAGCAGAGCTGTGGGAGGAATCTGACAAGCTCCACCCACTACACGAGGGGGGCGGAGACAAGACCAGTCCCCCTGCACAAGGAGAGAGAGCAGAGCTGTGGGAGGGGCACAGCAGGCCCCACCCACCACAGAACACTACAGGAGGGGGTGAGAGCAGAGTTGTGGGAGGGGCCTGACAGGCTCCACCCACTACAGGAGGGGCAGCAGAGACCAGACCAGTCCCCCTGTACAAGGAGAGAGAGCAGAGCTGTGGGAGGAATCTGACAAGCTCCACCCACTACAGGAGGGGGGCGGAGATAAGACCAGTGTCCCTGCACAAAGAGAGAGAGCAGAGCTGTGGGAGGGGCCCTGCTGGCTACATCCATTACAGGAGGGGGCGGAGACCAGACCAGTGTCCCTGCACAAAGAGAGAGAGCAGAGCTGTGGGAGGGGCCCTGCTGGCTACATCCATTACAGGAGGGGGCGGAGACCAGACCAGTGTCCCTGCACAAAGAGAGAGAGCAGAGCTGTAGGAGGGGCCCTGCTGGCTCCACCCACGACAGGAGGGGGCGGAGACCAGACCAGTCCCCCTGCACAAGGAGAGAGAGCAGAGCTATGGGAGGGGCCCTGCTGGCTCCATCCACTACAGGAGGGGGCGGAGACCAGACCAGTCCCCCTGCACAAGGAGAGAGAGCAGAGCTATGGGAGGGGCCCTGCTGGCTCCATCCACTACAGGAGGGGGTGGAGCAAGACCAGTCCACCTGCACAAGGAGAGAGCAGCAGCGAGCGGTCTTTATTCCAGGAAGTCTCTGTGACGGCAAAGATCTGGAAGAAATACACAAAGATCTCTGAGATTCCAGAAAACGACACGTGACCGATGGATTTATCACCCCGGAGTTCAAAGTATCCATCGTTTAAATGTAACAAAATCAATAAATCATTAAAACAAACTTTTTCTGGCGAAGGGATTATCTGTGATAAATATGAGGTTTTTTTTGGGGGGGGGGTCGGGGGGAGGAGGAGGTATTGGAATTGAGTGCCATTGGCTGGGTGGCTTGGCTATAATATGTGTAACAAATGGCGATATGATGATTATATCTGCAGCTCCTCCCAGTTGGGTCCAGAAGATTAACGACGCCCATATCGCCATAGAGGAAAACATTTTACTGGAATGTAAAGCCAGCGGGCGACCGAAACCAACATATACCTGGCTGAAGAACGGGCAGCGGCTTCAGAGCAAAGTAAGGCCATTATTGTGTGTGGGGGGGTAGGGGGGCGGCGTGCAATACAGTGCGACTAAGTTCTGCATTCATTTATATACAGCTACTGACAACATATATGTATATCTACACTGTATATGTGTCCACACTGACACTATGGTCCAGGATGCCAGGACATTGTTAACCTGGTTATTTGTCCATTTTGGGGTGTGTGATCCAACCACGCCCACTTTAGGGAATGGTCACACCCAGGCTCTTCCTCTAAATACGCAGGGTCCACCCATATGATATAGACTTTATTGGTTGGTCCCACCCAGACCCTGCCTGTAAATATGCAGGGACCACCCATTACCTGGACTTTAACAGTTGGTCCCTCCCAGACCCTGCCACTGAAAATTCAGGGGCCACCTATCGTATATATTTTATTGGTTGGTCCCTCCCAGATGTCACCTCTAAATGTGCAGGGACCACCCATCACGTAAATATTATTGGTTGGTCCCACCCAGACCCTGCCCATCAGATGAACTTTATTGGTTGGTGTCGCCCAGACCCTGCCTCTAAATATACAGAGACCACCCAACACCTGGACTTTATTGGTTGGTCCCAGCCAGACCCTGCCTCTGAATATTCAAGGACCACCCATCACATGAACTTTATTGGTTGGTCCCACCCAGAGTCTGCCTCTGAATATTCAGGGACCACTTATCACATACATTTTATTGGTCGGTCTCGCCAAGACCCTGCCTCTGCATATGGAGGGACCACCCATCACATAAACTTCATTGGTTGGTCCCTCCCAGATTCCGCCTCTAAATGTGCAGGGAGAACCCATCACATAAATATTATTGGTTGGTCCCGCCCAGACCCTGCCTCTAAACATGCAGGGACCACCCACCGAATGAACTTTATTGATTGGTCGAACCCCGGCCCTGCAGATTGAAACAGCTAAAGTCTGCAGCACTCAGTGTCCAGTAGGGAAAGGTATGCACGTCTAAAGGAATGCCAGGGACGTGTTCTTTCATACTGGGCTCCAAGCTTCATCACTAATCTCCCCCAGTGAGGTGCCGAGGTACATGGGCTACATCACATGACCACAAGATAAAACGTATTTGAGTTTAGTGAAATGATGCGATGTGTGGTCAGTTCCTGTCAGGCTCATGTACTGTGGGCTGGGGGGGGGGGGGGGATGACGCAAAGACATTCCTGCACTGCTAAGCAATCATCTGTCAATCCATACACTGGGGTGCTGCCGGGTGCTTGGTGTCTGCCCCGCACCCCACAATTGGTGGGTGTATCCATGACAGCCACTGAGGAAGTGTGTAATGTAGAGGAAACGGAGGTGCAGCTCCGGCACCTCCAGCACAGTATCTATGTCATGGCAAGAGGTGCTGGGGGATCTATTAATGCTGGTGGGGGGTCTTCTAAAATTGCTGGGGGAGTCTTGTGTTGCTGAGAGGGATGTATTCTTGGGGGGGTGTCTATTGTTCCTGGCTGCTGGAGGTTATATTGACGCTGGCTGCTGAGAGATCTATTGTGGCTTGTGGGGGTCTATTGTTGCTGGGGTGGATGTATTGTTGCTGGGGGGGTATAAATTGTTATGTGGTATGTATTGTTTCTGGGGATCTATTGTTGCTGGTGGAGGTCTGTTTTTGGGGAAGTCTTATGTTGCTGGCGCTCAGTTGTTGCTGGGGGAGTTTTCTGTTGCTGGGAGGGATCTACTCTTGAAGGAGGTGTCTACAGTTGCTGGCTGTTGAGAGATCTATTGTTGCTGGGGTGGGTGTATTAATGCTTGAGGGGTGTAAATCATTATGGGGGATGTATTGTTTCTGGGGGGGTCTCTTGTTGCTGGTGGGGGTCTTCTATAGTTGCTGGAGGAGTAGGGGATAGAACCAAGGAATGGTGTTCAGAGGTGGGTAAGGGGTGGAACCAAGGGACGGTGCTCAGAGGTGGGTAGGGGGTGGAACCAAGGGACGGCGCTCAGAGGTGGGTTGGGGGTGGAATCAAGGGACGGTGTTCAGAGGTGGGTAGGGGGTGGAGCCAAGGGACGGTGCTCAGAGGTGGGTAGGGGGTGGAACCAAGGGACGGTGCTCAGAGGTGGGTAGGGGGTGGAACCAATGAACAGTGCTCAGAGGTGGATAGGGGGTGGAACCAAGGGACGGTGCTCAGAGGTGGGTAGGGGGTGGAGCCAAGGGACGGTGCTCAGAGGTGGGTAGGGGGTGGAACCAAGGGACGGTGCTCAGAGGTGGGTAGGGAGTGGAACCAAGGAACAGTGCTCAGAGGTGGGTAGGTGGTGGAACCGAGGGACGGTGCTCAGAGGTGGGTAGGGAGTGGAACCAAGGGACGGTGCTCAGAGGTGGGTAGGGAGTGGAACCAAGGGACGGTGCTCAGAGGTGGGTAGGTGGTGGAACCAAGGAACAGTGCTCAGAGGTGGGTAGGTGGTGGAACCGAGGGACGGTGCTCAGAGGTGGGTAGGTGGTGGAACCAAGGAATGGTGCTCAGAGGTGGGTAGGGGGCGTAACCAAGGGACGGTGCTCAGAGGTGGGTTGGGGGTGGAACCAAGGGACAGTGCTCAGAGGTGGGTAGGTGGTGGAACCAAGGGACAGTGCTTAGAGGTGGGTAGGTGGTGGAACCAAGGGACGGTGCTCTGAGGTGGGTAGGGGGCGTAACTAAGGGATGGTGCTCTGAGGTGGGTAGAGGGTGGAACAAAGGAACAGTGGTCAGAGATGGGTAGGGGGGAACCAAGGGACGGTGCTCAGACGTGGGTAGGGGGTGGAACCAAGGGATGGCGCTCAGAGGTGGGTAGAGGGTGGAATCAAAGGACGGTGCTCAGAGGTGGGTAGGGAGTGGAACCAAGGGACGGTGCTCAGAGGTGGGTAGGGAGTGGAACCAAGGGATGGTGCTCAGAGGTGGGTAGGTGGTGGAACCAAGGAACAGTGCTCAGAGGTGGGTAGGTGGTGGAACCGAGGGACGGTGCTCAGAGGTGGGTAGGTGGTGGAACCGAAGCATGGTGCTCAGAGGTGGGTAGGGGGTGTAACCAAGGGACGGTGCTCAGAGGTGGGTTGGGGGTGGAACCAAGGGACAGTGCTCAGAGGTGGGTAGGTGGTGGAACCAAGGAACAGTGCTCAGAGGTGGGTAGGTGGTGGAACCGAGGGACGGTGCTCAGAGGTGGGTAGGTGGTGGAACCGAAGCACGGTGCTCAGAGGTGGGTAGGGGGCGTAACCAAGGGACGGTGCTCAGAGGTGGGTAGGTGGTGGAACCAAGGAACAGTGCTCAGAGGTGGGTAGGTGGTGGAACCAAGGGTCGGTGCTCTGAGGTGGGTAGGGGGCGTAACTAAGGGATGGTGCTCTGAGGTGGGTAGAGGGTGGAACAAAGGAACAGTGGTCAGAGATGGGTAGGGGGCGGAGACAAGGGGGGAAGTACCTTCAAATATTCTCTGAGAAAGAAACCCTGGTGGTCACCAAGGCAGGAAGTGAGGGAAAATCTACCAACTGCCACATTCCAGGTAAGTTTGCGGTGGATGTTGCCGTGGTGATAGGGTCCCGGTTGCTGCGATTGGTGGTAATTATTGATCATTGGCTGGTCTTTTTCCCGGCCTCATACGTTTCCAGGCGCTCTGCGTCTCTGCGATGTTTCCCATTGGCTGTTCCAGGTCAGTTGCAGTTTTGCGGCTCTGACACCATCCTCTCCTCTGCTCCCCAGGGACGCCTCCAGATTGAACATGGCAGCCTGACCATCACGTCGGTGAACAGCTCCGATTCCGGAATGTACCAGTGCCTGGCCGAAAACAAACACGGAACCGTCTACTCCAGTGCCGAGCTGAGGGTGATCGGTGAGCAGGGGGTGTCCTTGGGGGTTGTCCTGCCTGGGCTGGGGGGGGGAATGCTCCTTTCTTGGCAGGGGAGGGGGCTGGGCTCGCTCTGGCGGATCTATCAGGTCAGACAACAGAGGAAAGTCCAGAGAGAACATTTGTGCAGCTGCAGAACCAAATACATTGTTGCAATTTCTATAGCGGGGGGGGCGGGTCAGGAGACCTCAGAAGTGTGGCCCCTGGTGTCACCAAAGAGCCGGACATAATGTTCAGCAAATGTAATACTGCAGAAGGATGTCAGGGGCTACACCACATGTGACAATAGACGATCAAAGCCTGCAAGAGACAGCGACATGCTATGGGGTACGATGGAGACCGAGGACATGACCCAGGAGACAGCCATAGACTGGAGATACATTAGATGAGTGGGAGGAATAGAGCCCCATCATTGGTGTCAGTGGGAGGAATAGAGCCCCATCATTGGTGTCAGTGGGAGGAATAGCGCCCCATCATTGGTGTCAGTGGGAGGAATAGCGCCCCATCATTGGTGTCAGTGGGAGGAATAGTGCCCCATCATTGGTGTCAGTGGGAGGAATAGTGCCCCATCATTGGTGTCAGTGGGAGGAATAGCGCCCCATCATTGGTGTCAGTGGGAGGAATAGTGCCCCATCATTGGTGTCAGTGGGAGGAATAGTGCCCCATCATTGGTGTCAGTGGGAGGAATAGTGCCCCATCATTGGTGTCAGTGGGAGGAATAGTGCCCCATCACTGGTGTCAGTGGGAGGAATAGTGCCCCATCATTGGTGTCAGTGGGAGGAATAGCGCCCCATCATTGGTGTCAGTGGGAGGAATAGTGCCCCATCATTGGTGTCAGTGGGAGGAATAGTGCCCCATCATTGGTGTCAGTGGGAGGAATAGCGCCCCATCATTGGTGTCAGTGGGAGGAATAGCGCCCCATCATTGGTGTCAGTGGGAGGAATAGCGCCCCATCATTGGTGTCAGTGGGAGGAATAGTGCCCCATCATTGGTGTCAGTGGGAGGAATAGTGTCCCATCATTGGTGTCAGTGGGGGAATAGTGTCCCATCATTGGTGTCAGTGGGAGGAATAGTGTCCCATCATTGGTGTCAGTGGGAGGAATAGTGCCCCATCATTGGTATCAGTGGGAGGAATAGTGCCCCATCATTGGTGTCAGTGGGAGGAATAGTGCCCCATCATTGGTGTCAGTGGGAGGAATAGCGCCCCATCATTGGTGTCAGTGGGAGGAATAGCGCCCCATCATTGGTGTCAGTGGGGGGAATAGTGCCCCTTCATTGGTGTCAGTGGGAGGAATAGTGCCCCATCATTGGTGTCAGTGGGAGGAATAGTGCCCCATCATTGGTGTCAGTGGGAGGAATAGTGCCCCATCATTGGTGTCAGTGGGAGGAATAGTGCCCCATCATTGGTGTCAGTGGGAGGAATAGTGCCCCATCGTTGGTATCAGTGGGAGGAATAGTGCCCCATCATTGGTGTCAGTGGGAGGAATAGTGTCCCATCATTGGTGTCAGTGGGAGGAATAGTGTCCCATCATTGGTATCAGTGGGAGGAATAGTGCCCCATCATTGGTGTCAGTGGGAGGAATAGTGTCCCATCATTGGTGTCAGTGGGGGGAATAGTGTCCCATCATTGGTGTCAGTGGGCGGAATAGTGCCCCATCATTGGTGTCAGTGGGAGGAATAGTGCCCCATCATTGGTGTCAGTGGGAGGAATAGTGCCCCATCATTGGTGTCAGTGGGAGGAATAGTGCTCCATCATTGGTGTCAGTGGGAGGAATAGTGCCCCATCATTGGTGTCAGTGGGAGGAATAGTGCCCCATCATTGGTGTCAGTGGGAGGAATAGTGCCCCATCATTGGTATCAGTGGGGGGAATAGTGCTCCATCATTGGTGTCAGTGGGAGGAATAGTGCCCCATCATTGGTGTCAGTGGGAGGAATAGTGCTCCATCATTGGTGTCAGTGGGAGGAATAGTGCCCCATCATTGGTGTCCTATAGGAAGGAGAATGTCACTCCAAGGCAGTTGTCCAGTTTCTGTGGAAGGCTTCCCCGCTATTCCTGTTCAGGATTTCTCCTTTATATCTCTCTCAAAAGAACAAATATCTCATCCTTTATTGTGGGGGGGGATATGGGGGAGGTATCCTTCAAGGGGGGGAGGATATAGGGGAAGTATCCTTCAAGGGGGGGAGGATATGGGGGAGGTATCTTTTGAGGGGGGGGAGAGTATAGGGGGGAGGTATCTTTCAAGGGGGGGAGGATATAGGGGAGGTATCTTTCAAGGGGGGGAGGATATGGGGGAGGTATCCTTCAATGGGGGGAGTATATGGGGGAGGTATCCTTCAAGGGGGGGGAGGATATGGGGGAGGTATCCTTCAAGGGGGGGAGTATATGGGGGAGGTATCCTTCATGGGGGGGAGGATATGGGGGAGGTATCTTTCGAGGGGGGGGGATATGGGGGAGGTATCTTTCGAGGGGGGGGATATGGGGGAGGTATCTTTCGAGGGGGGGGATATGGGGGAGGTATCCTTCAAGGGGGGAGGATATGGGGGAGGTATCCTTCGAGGGGGGAGTATATGGGAGAGTCTATTGAGTATCTATTGGCCTCTTAGCAGAGTCAGGCCTACTGGTCGATGTCACCCACAAGGTACATTTGAAGGTTTCAGGACTCGATTTGATTGGTGAGTCGGTAGTGACAGGTCCTCTTTGTTCCGATTTAATTCTTTATTTTTTTCCCCCTCTGGTAGCGGTTGGCCCCGACTTCACCAGTGCATTCGTCAGAAGAGTCACCCTGGGAAAAGTGGGAGGATTCGTCCTCATTGAGTGCAAACCCAGAGCATCCCCGAAACCGACCATCACGTGGAGGAAGGGGCGGGACCTGGTGCGGCCGAACGCCAGGTGAGTGCGCAAATAAAGCTCCATAAAAGAATGAATTAATTCCATCATTCGAGAAGGTTGAAAGGTTCACTCCAGTCATGACTAAATTACCTGGAGATAAATTGGGGGGGGCACATTCTACCAGCATGGGACTTCAATTCTTCACTTCGGCTGTAGTGCTCCAGCCCACCCTCCTCCCTGGTAATCTGGGAACCCCCTGGCGTGTGATGTAGGAGGATTCCCAAACACGACCACTGCAGGCCCTTCGCTGTCTCTTATATACAGAAAGGCCAAAGTAAGAACTTTCTGAAAGCCATCAAATAGGTTCCAATATACCTTGGGAATGTGACTGATAATTGGGGAGGAGCTTGGGTTTAGTCTGAACCTGTCATTGCTGGGCCAATGAGCTGCGGGTGGGAGGTTCCCAACCACACCACTGATTGTATACAAAGGGGCCTAAATATTGGTGACATTATTGACCTAGGGTGGCCATAGGTCTCAGCATTGGTGGTTATCTTCCAGGTTCAATGAATTTGGGTTTTTGAATGAATCCAATCCCCAACCCAACCTCACCACTACTGGAGACAAAGGACAGCAAGTAACCGTGTTCAGGCTTTGGGAAGGGACCCTGTGAGGAGCTCTCTGGATTCCAGCTACATTACAGAGAACTTCCTGATTTCAGCAGAATTGCGGTGTGGTGGAGTTGTTGTCTCTACACTGCCACTTGCATGGGGTGTTCCTGTCATCATTTAAGAGTTTTGGCTGAAGGTATTGTCAGGGTCCGGATATGAACCTGCGACCTCTGTGGTTTCTGGCTGTGGCTCCTGAGACGCTGGCCAGCTCCCTGTCTGATCTCTTAGGACAACCTTTCCTTGCCTCTTGTTTCTGGTGAACCTTGAACTCTTTGCTCCTCCCATGAACTTCCTGATTTAGGTCATGCCTTTGCACTTCCTGTTTACCAGAATATTGTCCTCTCTCCAGCCAATATCTTACTCTTTGCATGCCTGCAGCTGTCCTCATCTCCACTACCACTCATTGCCGACCTGTGGCTTGTTCCTCGACTACGCTTCTGCTTGACCGCAACCTACAACCACTTGTTACTGACCTTTGGCTTGTTCCTCGACTACGCTTCTGCTTGACCCCAACCTACAACCACTTGTTACTGACCTTTGGCTTGTTCCTCGACTACGCTTCTGCTTGATCCCTACCTGCTATGTCTGCTACTGGATCCCATCTTGCTCACCTCCTGGTGGGGCGATTCTGAGGACCGACCTGGTACTAACATGCAGCAAAACCCTTCTCCACCCTCAGGAGCTCTGGTGAATACACCTCACATAGACTAGTGCATAGATCCCACACCTCGGTTGAGCCTGCGTCATCCACCACTTTTTACTGACCTTTGGCTTGTTCCTCTACTATGCTTCTGCTTGACCCCAACCTGCAACCACTTGTTACCGACCTTTGACTTGTTCCTTGACTACGCTTCTGCTCGATCCCAACCTGCAACCACTTGTTACCAACCTTTGACTTGTTCCTCGTTTAGGCTTCTGCTTGATCCCAACCTGCAACCACTTGTTACCAACCTTTGACTTGTTCCTTGACTACGCTTCTGCTCGATCCCAACCTGCAACCACTTGTTACCAACCTTTGGCTTGTTCCTTGACTACACTTCTGCTTGATCCCAACCTACAACCACTTGTTACCGACCTTTGGCTTGTTCCTTGACTACGCTTCTGCTTGACCCCAACCTGCAACCACTTGTTACTGACCTTTGGCTTGTTTACTGACTATGCTTCTGCTTGATCCCTACCTGCTATGTCTGCTACTGGACCCCGCCTTGCTCACCTCCTGGTGGGGCGATCCCGAGGACCGACTTGGTACTTACATGCAGCAAAACCCATCTCCACCCTCAGGAGCTCTGGTGAATACACCTCACATAGACTAGTGCATAGACCCCACATCTCGGGTGACCCCGCATCATCCACCAGGGTGACCTGCTTGAGTACTTATCCAGCTGGTTGGTGGGCTTCATCTTTACTGCTACACCTACTGGGCTCTGAGCCTGACCCCTGACCGTAACAGATATTGAGAAAAATGATGAGGAATGTTTTGAAGACCTCATGCCTCCTTCAGCCTAGGCCAATGAAGGCAGTTTTCCAAAATGTTCCTCACTATTCCTGCATAACTTACGTTTTTTGGAAAGCTGCCCTTATAACTGAGGCTTCGCCCTCTTCAGTGACAATTGTTGGCTTTCTGTTGTTTATTTCGTGGTCGGTGGGTCTGGTTCCTTCTCATAATACATTTGTGATGATTCCTAGAGAAGGCTCATAGATTTCTGTAAGGAATCCGCTATAAGTAGAAGGACTCAGAAGTATCTTTTGGCCAACCATAGACAAGTAGATGTGGGACGTCTTCTCTGTCGTTGGATAAAATCGACAACAGCAGTAACTGACCAAAAGCTGAAGGGTCCAAATTGCTTTAATTGGTCATCATATGATCACATCAAACCAACACGATTCGGGGGCCAACAGCACTCCTCCGTCACCAGGACTACAAAATAAATATAAACATTATGACTATAAGGTAAAGGGATGTGCTGGAGGACTTTTAAAGTGGTTGTAGACCTCCAAAATGAAAAATGAACAAAAAGCATCCTTCTATACTGTGTCCTTGCCTCAATCCAAAGCACTGAGTTTGATTTCTGCCTGCTCTCTACTATCAGCATGAGTCACTCCTGCCAGTCTAGGCTGACACCAGACAATCCTAGGAACACCCCCTGAGCCTCCCACCCTGCCAAGCACACAGCATCAGCTGTACGTTACCCTGTGAGACTATGTACAGAGGGGTATATCTTTTTCCTGCACTCTGGTCTCAGATTACACTCAGCTCCCTGATCTACTGTATGCTGTTCAGTTTGTGATATCAGATCCCCCCCCCCTCGCCTTCTGGAGCTCAGAAATGCTGTATACAATGTGTGCTTTTGGATGCTGTAGAGAAGATGAATGATTTGGTCGGGCACTGCTGCTGTTGTAGGTTTTATGATTTGAACTTTTTGGGTTCCCACCGGAGCGGAACCTCATTTCATGTGAGACGCATTCCCAGCGCAGCCAGCTGGAGGAATGATATCGTTTCCCTAAATTTCTGGATGGACAAGAATCAGCGAATCGTCAATCATTTATTCTTTTATTGTTTCGGAGTTGCAGTGAGACCTGAAATTGCTTCTTAGACGTCATGACTGACTAAAGTGGTGCAGCTGTATGGAGCATCCATTCCATTCCTCCCTCCTTCCCTCCCTCCTTCCCTCCTTCCCTCCCTCCTTCCTTCCTTCCTTCCTTCCCTCCTTCCCTGCTTCCCTCTCTCCTTCCTTCCCTCCCTCCTTCCTTCCTTCCCTCCCTCCTTCCCTCCCTCCTTCCCTCCTTCCTTCCCTCCCTCCTTCCCTGCTTCCCTCCCTCCTTCCCTCCCTCCTTCCTCCCTCCCTCCTTCCCTCCTTCCTTCCCTCCCTCCTTCCCTGCTTCCCTCTCTCCTTCCATCCCTCCCTCCTTCCTTCCCTCCTTCCTTCCTTCCTTCCTCCCTCCCTTCCTCCCTCCCTTCCTTCCTCCCCTCCCTTCCTCCCTTCCTTCCTTCCTTCCTTCCTCCCTTCCTTCCTTCCTGCCTTCCTTCCTTCCTTTCTCCCTTCCTTCCTTTCTCCCTTCCTTCCTCCCTCCCTTCCTTCCTCCCTCCCTTCCTTCCTCCCTTCCTTCCTCCCTTCCTTCCTCCCCTCCCTTCCTTCCTCCCTCCCCTTCCTTCCTTCCTTCCCACCTCCCTTCCTTCCCACTTTCCCGCCTTCCCTCCTCCTTCCTTCCTCCCTCCCTCCCTCCTTCCTTCCTCCCTTTCTTCCTTCCTCCCTCCCTTCCTCCCCGCCTTCCCTCCGTCCTTCCTTCATTCTCGCAGCCATTGCATATAATCCATATACATGTCTAATATGCTTCCGATGATCCAGCTCCATCTAGTGGACATAATGTGTTATTTTCCTGAAATAACTCAATCAGGACAATACTGCATTATGGCCAGTAGATGGAGCTGGAGATCATAGGAAGAGAGCCTGTTAGAATAGGAAAACAAACTTCTGCAAAAGTGACTGCAGAGCTCAATCTCCGTCCCGTGAAGCCCCTGCAGTCCCTTTTGTTGTCTCCCTATTTCAGGTCACAGTCCTGCGCAATGTCCTTCTATTTTTCGGCCAGGTGACCATGTGGGCTGGGCTTATGCTTTTCAGGCGCCGGTTTCCCGGAAGCTGCATACGCCGCCGTAACCTTTCATACTGAACCTCAGCACACGGCAAATAAATCGGTGACTTCAGTCACAGCGCCACCAGCTGAGCGGCACCAACAATTTGCCGCCTTTGAAGCTCAGCTCTGACATGACTCCGTATTACTGGCATCGCACGCAGCGAATGAGGAAAGCAAGTCCTAGGTGTCTCATCACACAGTGGAAGCAAAATAATGTTCCTTCACTTCCGCTTTCTTGTCTGCATCGCGTTGTTACCTTTCGTGTCTTTGAAGTGTCGCCATCTCGCCGCTCACCTTCCTATATGTATTATATTCTCCTGGAACTCCGAGTGCAGCGGGGGAGGCACACCAAGAGACGTCTCCTGTCCGTCCCTCATCTCCACTACAGAATCCCGACTCCAAAATATCCTTCTATCCAACCGGCCAATGAGAAATCAGACCACCATCCCCCCTCCAGTCTTACACAGGTGTACCGGCTCCTCCCCTTCAGTCTTGCACAGGTGTACCGGCTCCTCCCCTTCAGTCTTACACAGGTGTACCGGCTCCTCCCCTTCAGTCTTGCACAGGTGTACCAGCTCCTCCCCTTCAGTCTTGCACAGGTGTACCGGCTCCTCCCCTTCAGTCTTGCACAGGTGTACCTGCTCCGCCCCTTCAGTCTTGCACAGGTGTACCTGCTCCGCCCCTTCAGTTTTGCACAGGTGTACCGGCTCCTCCCCTTCAGTCTTGCACAGGTGTACCGGCTCATCCCCTTCAGTCTTGCATAGGTGTACCGGCTCCTCCCCTTCAGTCTTGCACAGGTGTACCTGCTCCGCCCCTTCAGTCTTGCACAGGTGTACCTGCTCCGCCCCTTCAGTTTTGCACAGGTGTACCGGCTCCTCCCCTTCAGTCTTGCACAGGTGTACCGGCTCCTCCCCTTCAGTCTTGCACAGGTGTACCGGCTCCTCCCCTTCAGTCTTGCACAGGTGTACCTGCTCCGCCCCTTCAGTCTTGCACAGGTGTACCGGCTCCTCCCCTTCAGTCTTGCACAGGTGTAGCGGCTCCACCCTTCAGTCTTGCACAGGTATACTGGCTCCGCCCCTTCAGTCTTGCACAGGTGTACCTGCTGGCATTGGAAGCTGCAGCCAGTCAGAGCTCCGCCTCATTTCCTGGCTGGAGGACGCCCAGCATCATCTAGCGCTTTCCTCTGCAGCCTGACTATCCCCGGCCCCACCCCTTTCATCTATTGGATTTAGTTTCTCCCAATCATGGAGGCTCAGCATCACATGTGGGTGTTACTTATGCAAATACAGCCTACATAGGAATGCTCACTCCTCCAGACTGACACCCACCCATCAAGGCGTTTTGATATTTGCATAACTCCTCCCACTGCGTGCATCAGGACTGAGGGCTCTGCAGAGGAGTACTGAGGCAGGGGGCTGGGATGTTTTCAGGAACTATGTACAGCCCCCTGCTGGCCCCTCCCACCAGCCATGATCTGCCTGCATGACATTGAGAAGCGCAGAGACCCAGTGATGACATCACTGTGGTATGTAATAAAAATGGAAAGGTTTTATGTAAAATGTTGTTATCATGTTGCTGAGGGGGGGAGGGGAGGGGAGGGGGAGGGGAAGGGGGATGGAAAAATATAAGCAGATTAAATGTAAGCTATAAAGACGAGAGATCAGTACAAATCTTGGAGGGAAACGCACATCACGCTCGCCATGGCCGCGCCGCAGTCGCTGAAGTGCATGTAGATGGGAGGAGCCTACGGGAGATTTGCAGCTTGGGAGAAAAAAGTGAACGCGGGTTGTTCTTAAACAAAAAACAAACCTTGTAAATTGCTGAACATGCTGAGCTTTAGCAGCCGGGGGGGTCGTCTCATTCTGCAGCAAAGATTTATTGTGAAAAAGTGACATGCAAAGGGACCCCAGAATGGACAGAACCCCCAGATTGGACAACCCCAGAACCCCCAGAGTGGGCAGATCCCCCAAAACCCCCAAACTGGGCAGAACCCCAAGAATGAGGAGAACTCCCAGAGTGGGCAGATCCCCCAAAACCCCCAAACTGGGCAGAACCCCCAAAATGAGCAGAACCCCCAGAGTGGGCGGAGTCTTCCCTCTGGTAGCTGCTGGAGATCTAAAGGAGAATGTGTGGGTGTGATGTCACTTCCTCTGGCCAGGAACGTCCTCGCGCTTTGGTGCAGAAATCTCCCTGATAGTCATCCATTGTCCCCCTGTGAGCGCTCACCTTCTCTGGAGGGTGGATGGTGTGTGAAGGATGTGATTGGACAGATCAGGGAAAGGAAGTCACCCGCATCTGATGAGGAACCACAAACTGAAAACACATTCCTAATATTCAGAGCAAGGTCCCCATCCATCTATCCATTCCATCCCTCCATCCATCCATCCATCCATGTTTCCTTCCATCCCTCCATCCATCCATGTCTTTCTCCATCCATCCATCCTTGTCTCCATCCATCCATCCATTTCTCCATCCATCCTTGTCTCCATCCATCCTTGTCTCCATCCATCCATTTCTCCATCCATCCATCCATTTCTCCATCCATCCTTGTCTCCATCCATCCATGTCTCCATCCATCCATCTATCCATTCCATCCCTCCATCCATCTATCCATGTTTCCTTCCATCCCTCCATCCATCCATGTCTTCCTCCATCCATTCATCCTTGTCTCCTTCCATCCATCCATCCAATTCTCCACCCATCCTTGTCTCCATCCATCCATTTCTCCATCCATCCATCCTTGTCTCCCTCCATCCATCCATCCATCCATGTCTCCATCCATCCATTTCTCCATCCATCCATCTCTCCATCCATCCATCTATCTATCTATCTATCTATCTATCTATCTATCTATCTATCTATTATCTATCTATCTATCTATCTATCTATCTATCTATCTATCCATCCATCCTTGTCTCCATCCATCCATCCTTGTCTCCATCCATCCATCTATCCATCCATCCATCCATCCATCCATGTCTCCATCCATCCATCCATCCCTCCCCCCCCTTCCTCCTATAACCTCCGGCTCCTCTCTGTATTCCAGAGTCTCAGTCTTGGATGACGGAAGTCTGAAGATCTTCAACCTCACCAAGGCGGATGCCGGCAGCTACACCTGTACAGCCAGCAATCACTTCGGCACGGCCAGCAGCACCGGCACTTTGGTGGTGAAAGGTGAGGGATGACTTCAGTGGAAGGTTTCCTCTTCCTGCCTCCAGGAATCTTCCTCTTCCTCATAGTGGGAAGGTTGTAGGAATAAATCCTGGAGATTGCAGAAGGTCGTTCCTCGTGGTATTCTCCGGGGGAACAAATCAGATTTCAGGGTGTTGGGGCCCCATATTTCTGGCGGTCCCCGGATCCTCGTAATGTGGGAAGCCTCTTCCCTGACCTTCCCATGAACTGTCCTGGATGGAGGAAGATGACGTCCTCGCGCTGTACATATCAGGGCAGATTAGAGACGTAATCCAAGGAATAGAGAGCTCTGCGCCTCCACCTGATCCCACGGATGATGAGGAGGATTTGCCGCAACGGAATACCAGACGGTCTACTCAGAGGAACCTTCCCTGGGAGAATGAGGGCGGCTTCCATCACTGACCTCCTGCAGAAATGCTAATCGCCTGGCTGACCCTCCGACTTCAATACTTTCATAGTCACTGACACAGAGCAGGAAATTCAGAGTATAGTCAGGAATCCTTCTCTGAGTACTCCGGGGGGGTCAGTGGGCTAAAGTGGACCCTTTACATCTCAGAAAAGCTCCACCGTCTAGCATTAAACATCCACCTTTGGTCCCAGCATAGACTGAGGTGATGTCATCAGTCTGCTGCAGGCAGGAAGAGGCATTTCCTCAGTCTCCTCCCCCCAGTGATCAGACTGTACATTGTAACTTTGTGGGAGGAGGAGGAGTCATTTCCTCAGTCTCCTCCCCCCAGTGATCAGACTGTACATTGTAACTTTGTAGAAGGAGGAGGAGTCATTTCCTCAGTCTCCTCCCCCAGTGATCAGACTGTACATTGTAACTTTGTAGAAGGAGGAGGAGGCATTTCCTCAGTCTCCCCTCCCCCAGTGATCAGACTGTACATTGTAACTTTGTAGAAGGAGGAGGAGGCATTTCCTCAGTCTCCCCTCCCCCAGTGATCAGACTGTACATTGTAACTTTGTAGAAGGAGGAGGAGTCATTTCCTCAGTCTCCTCCTCCAGTGATCAGACTGTACATTGCACTTTGTAGAAGGAGGAGGAGGCATTTCCTCAGTCTCCCCTCCCCAGTGATCAGACTGTACATTGTAAATTTGTAGAAGGAGGAGGAGGCATTTCCTCAGTCTCCCCTCCCGCAGTGATCAGACTGTACATTGTAAATTTGTAGAAGGAGGAGGAGGCATTTCCTCAGTCTCCCCTCCCCAGTGATCAGACTGTACATTGTAACTTTGTAGAAGGAGGAGGAGGCATTTCCTCAGTCTCCCCTCCCCAGTGATCAGACTGTACATTGTAAATTTGTAGAAGGAGGAGGAGGCATTTCCTCAGTCTCCTCCTCCAGTGATCAGACTGTACATTGCACTTTGTAGAAGGAGGAGGAGGCATTGCCTCAGTCTCCCCTCCCGCAGTGATCAGACTGTACATTGTAAATTTGTAGAAGGAGGAGGAGGCATTTCCTCAGTCTACCCTCCCCAGTGATCAGACTGTACATTGTAACTTTGTAGAAGGAGGAGGAGGCATTTCCTCAGTCTCCCCTCCTCCAGTGATCAGACTGTACATTGTAACTTTGTAGAAGGAGGAGGAGGCATTGCCTCAGTCTCCCCTCCCGCAGTGATCAGACTGTACATTGTAACTTTGTAGCAAGTGAAAAGGTGAGAGGCTGCAGCAGAGGCTGATCTGTGTCAGACATTCGTGAACACAGCCAAGAACTACACAGGCTCCAGGATTTACATGATGGTGTCATCTCTGAGTTGGCTTCTCAGTCTAGAAAGTAAATGATGACCTGAAAAAAAAGACGTCTCCCTCGTTCTGGAGAGAGAAGCAGATGAAGGCGTTGTCAGGGGAATCCTGTGATCTCTGTATGGCGCTAACCCCTGGATTTTCCCAAGGTCTGAAGAGTCATGAACAGAGGAGGAGCCGCTTCTCTAACACATCCTGAGCTTTAGGCATGAGCTATTGAGCTCTGTAAACAAGAGGCATTTTTCAGCAGAGCAGTCATAATTAGACAGGTAGACGTGAAATGTATAGAATGCTCCTCTGCCTGAAAACAAAAATCTTTACTTCAGTTCTGATTAGTGATGAGTTTGGGTCCATCCGGACCCAGCAGCTGTCAGCACCAGACCAGTGAGGTGGGGTGGAAGATTCTCCTCCTTGTAGCTGTATGTACCCAAAGGGGCGGGGACACTTGTGGCCTCATTGACTCACTATGGACCACGTCAGGCCAATGTCATTGTACCCTCCCAGGAGCACTGTAAGAAGCCTGCTTAATCTGTCTCTGAGGGGAGGAGTTTAGCAGTTGCAGATTCCCGATCCATCAGTCATTGGATAGAATGGAAGGTCGGCTGGGTAAACGTACGGCTTGTAATGTCTGTGGTCCTGTGTCAGACCCCACGCAGGTCCTGGTCCCCCCATCCAGCATGGACGTCACGGTCGGGGAGAGCATCGTCCTGCCCTGCCAGGTGTCACATGACCACTCGCTGGACATCTCCTTCTCCTGGGTCTTCAATGGACAACTCATCGACTTCCAGAAAGACGGGGAACACTTTGAGCGAGTGGGAGGAGTAAGTATGAGCGAGTGGGAGGAGTAAGTATGAGCGAGTGGGAGGAGTAAGTATGAGCGCCATACAAATGTGAGCGAGTGGGAGGAGTAAGTATGAGGGAGTGGGAGGAGTAAGTATGAGCGCCATACAAATGTGAACAAGTGGGAGGAGTAAGTATGAGTGAGTGGGAGGAGTAAGTATGAGCGCCATACAAATGTGAGCGAGTGGGAGGAGTAAGTATGAGCGCCATAGAAATGTGAGCGAGTGGGAGGAGTAAGTATGAGCGCCATAGAAATGTGAGCGAGTGGGAGGAGTAAGTATGAGGGAGTGGGAGGAGTAAGTATGAGCGCCATAGAAATGTGAGCAAGTGGGAGGAGTAAGTATGCACGCCATACAAATGAGAGCGAGTGGGAGGAGTAAGTATGAGTGAGTGGGAGGAGTAAGTATGAGCGCCATACAAATGAGAGCGAGTGGGAGGAGTAAGTATGAGCGCCATACAAATGTGAACGAGTGGGAGGAGTAAGTATGAGCGAGTGGGAGGAGTAAGTATGAGCGCCATACAAATGAGAGCGAGTGGGAGGAGTAAGTATGAGCGCCATACAAATGTGAGCGAGTGGGAGGAGTAAGTATGAGCGCCATACAAATGTGAGCGAGTGGGAGGAGTAAGTATGAGCGAGTGGGAGGAGTAAGTGTGAGCGCCATACAAATGTGAGCGAGTGGGAGGAGTAAGTATGAGCGAGTGGGAGGAGTAAGTATGAGCGAGTGGGAGGAGTAAGTATGAGCGCCATACAAATGTGAGCGAGTGGGAGGAGTAAGTATGAGCGCCATACAAATGTGAACGAGTGGGAGGAGTAAGTATGAGCGCCATACAAATGTGAGCCAGTGGGAGGAGTAAGTATGAGCGCCATACAAATGTGAGCCAGTGGGAGGAGTAAGTATGAGCGCCATACAAATGAGAGCGAGTGGGAGGAGTAAGTATGAGCGCCATAGAAATGTGAGTGAGTGGGAGGAGTAAGTATGAGCGCCACAGAAATGAGAGCGAGTGGGAGGAGTAAGTATGAGCGCCACAGAAATGAGAGCGAGTGGGAGGAGTAAGTATGAGCGCCACAGAAATGAGAGCGAGTGGGAGGAGTAAGTATGAGCGCCATACAAATGTGAGCGAGTGGGAGGAGTAAGTATGAGCGCCATAAAAATGAGAGCGAGTGGGAGGAGTAAGTATGAGCGCCATAGAAATGTGAGCGAGTGGGAGGAGTAAGTATGAGCGCCACAGAAATGTGAGCGAGTGGGAGGAGTAAGTATGAGCGCCATAGAAATGTGAGCGAGTGGGAGGAGTAAATATGAGCGCCATACAAATGAGAGCGAGTGGGAGGAGTAAGTATGAGCGCCATACAAATGAGAGCGAGTGGGAGGAGTAAGTATGAGCGCCATAGAAATGAGAGCAAGTGGGAGGAGTAAGTATGAGCGAGTGGGAGGAGTAAGTATGAGCGAGTGGGAGGAGTAAGTATGAGCGCCATAGAAATGTGAGCAAGTGGGAGGAGTAAGTATGAGCACCATACAAATGTGAGCGAGTGGGAGGAGTAAGTATGAGCGAGTGGGAGGAGTAAGTATGAGCGCCATACAAATGTGAGCGAGTGGGAGGAGTAAGTATGAGCGCCATACAAATGAGAGCGAGTGGGAGGAGTAAGTATGAGCGCCATACAAATGAGAGCGAGTGGGAGGAGTAAGTATGAGCGCCATACAAATGAGAGCGAGTGGGAGGAGTAAGTATGAGCGAGTGGGAGGAGTAAGTATGAGCGAGTGGGCGGAGTAAGTATGAGCACCATAGAAATGTGAGCGAGTGGGAGGAGTAAGTATGAGCGCCATACAAATGAGAGCGAGTGGGAGGAGTAAGTATGAGCGCCATACAAATGAGAGCGAGTGGGAGGAGTATGAGTTTATGAGCATGGGGGCGGACTCCAGTCGGCAGTGGATTTGGCCTCCCATGCCGGTGACACCGTTGGGGTCAGTGTGGGGGTGGGGACATCGATTTCCCGGTGATGGGACTTTTCTCACCTTTTCTTTCTGTTTTCAGCAAGATTCGGCCGGAGATTTAATGATAAGAAGCATCCAACTGAAGCATGCTGGGAAATACATCTGCCTGGTCCACACCAGCGTAGACAAGCTGTCCGCGGGGGCCGATCTCATCGTCCGGGGTAAGGAGGGGCAGGAAGGTCAGCAGGGGACTTAGTGGCAGGTCAAGGCCATTGTGTGCCCAGGATGAAGATACCAAATGGTACTCCCTCCCCCCCCCCCCCAAAAAAAAAAAAATGTCAGCAAAAATCCCTGCAACCCCCCCCCCCCCCCCTAAAAATTGAATCATCAAAATTACCTCCTAAGCATGAATTCCTTTTGCCAGTCAAAACTCCCTCCCAGCTCAAATCCTTTTCCTCCGATCCCCCCTCCCAGCTCAAATCCACTCTCTCCACAAATCCCCCCTCCCAGCTCAAATTCTCTCCCTCCCCAGATCCCCCCTGCCAGCTTGAATCTTCTCCCTTCCCAAATCCCCCCTTCCACCTCAAATCCTTTTCATCCCTAGATTCCCCCTCCCAGCTCAAATCCTCTCTCTCCCCAAATCCCCCCTCCCAGCTTAAATCCTCTCCCTCCCAGATCCCCCCTCCCAGTTTGAATCTTCTCCCTTCCCAAATCCTCCCTCCCAGCTCAAATCCTTTTCATCCCTAGATCCCCCTCCCAGCTTGAAACTTCTCCCTTCCCAAATCCCCCCTCCCAGCTCAAATCCTCTCCCTCCCCAGATCCCCCTCCCAGCTCAAATCCTCTCCCTTCCCAAATCCTCCCTCCCAGATCAAATCCTCTCCCTCCCTAGATCCCCCCTCCCAGCTCAAATCCTCTCCCTCCCCAGATCCCCCTCCCAGCTCAAATCCTCTCCCTTCCCTAATCCCCCCTCTCAGCTCATATCCTCTCCCTCCCCAGATCCCCCTCCCAGCTCAAATCCTTTCCCTCCCCAGATTCCCCTCCCAGCTCAAATCTTCTCCCTTCCCTAATCCCCCCTCCCAGCTCAAATCCTCTACCCCTCCAAATGACCTCTCCTAGCACTAATCCCCCCCCCCCACGAACACACATCGACCCTCCTATTACAAATCCCCCCTATAAACCACCTCTTCTAGCGCAACCCCCCAAGTCCGCACCGCGCCCAGGGCAGCCGCCCCTCCTGCCCACCCCTTGTCCCGTCCCTGATTGGACTAGTCCAGGAAGATTCAGTTTCTTACCTCAGTCACCCCTCACGTTATAGATCTCTTCTCTTCTGTCAGTGTCTAAATAATGTCTGTGCTGGGCCAGCTCCTCTGACCCTCACCTCCCTACATAACCTTTTATGCAGCTGCTGTCAGGAGAATGAAAGGGAGTAATATAGAGTCTGACTCTGCTGGGCTGCTGACATCACATCCAAGATGGCGGCACCCAGCAGCAGCAGTCGTGGGGCTCTTGGATCTGTACCCAATGGAGGGTTGGACAGGCACCCAGCACCATGCAAGGATTCTGCACACTGGATGTTCCAGTGACAGGGACTCTTTCATCTGTTTGTAGCTCTTCATTTCCTCTTTGTATATTTCAGGACCTCCCGGCCCACCTGATGCCCTGACGGTGGAGGAGATCACTGACACCACCGCACAGCTGTCATGGATGCCGGGAGTGGACAACCACAGCCCCATCACCATGTATGTCATCCAGGCCAGGACCCCCTTCTCCGTGGGATGGCAGGCAGTCAGCACAGGTGAGGAGGAGCTCGGAAAATTCTCATCAGTGATTGGATAGGCTGCATTCTCGGTGATGTCACCCCTCTCTAGTGAATGGATAGGCTGCATTCTCAGTGATGTCACTGCTCTCTAGTGAATGGATAGGCTGCGTTCTTAGTGATGTCATCGCCCTCTAGTGAATGGATAGGCTGCATTCTCAGTGATGTCATCGCTCTCTAGTGAATGGATATTCTGCATTCTCAGTGATGTCATCGCTCTCTAGTGAATGGATAGGCTGCATTCTCAGTGATGTCACCGCTCTCTAGTGAATGGATAGGCTGCATTCTCATTGATGTCACCGCTCTTTAGTGAATGGATAGGCTGCATTCTCAGTGATGTCATCGCTCTCTAGTGAATGGATAGGCTGCATTCTCAGTGATGTCACCGCTCTCTAGTGAATGGATAGGCTGCATTCTCAGTGATGTCACCGCTCTCTAGTGAATGGATAGGCTGCATTCTCATTG
The DNA here is from genome assembly GCF_062004578.1 of Staurois parvus. Classification (NCBI taxonomy): domain Eukaryota; kingdom Metazoa; phylum Chordata; class Amphibia; order Anura; family Ranidae; genus Staurois; species Staurois parvus. Next base: position 78,095 of record NW_028319574.1, on the reverse strand, counting down.
ATGTCACCGCTCTTTAGTGAATGGATAGGCTGCATTCTCAGTGATGTCACCGCTCTCTAGTGAATGGATAGGCTGCATTCTCAGTGATGTCACTGCTCTCTAGTGAATGGATAGGCTGTATTCTCAGTGATGTCACCGCTCTCTAGTGAATGGATAGGCTGCATTCTCGGTGATGTCATTGCTCTCTAGTGAATGGATAGGCTGCATTCTCAGTGATGTCACCGCTCTCTAGTGAATGGATAGGCTGCATTCTCAGTGATGTCACTGCTCTCTAGTGAATGGATAGGCTGCGTTCTTAGTGATGTCATCGCCCTCTAGTGAATGGATAGGCTGCATTCTCAGTGATGTCATCGCTCTCTAGTGAATGGATATTCTGCATTCTCAGTGATGTCATCGCTCTCTAGTGAATGGATAGGCTGCATTCTCAGTGATGTCACCGCTCTCTAGTGAATGGATAGGCTGCATTCTCATTGATGTCACCGCTCTTTAGTGAATGGATAGGCTGCATTCTCAGTGATGTCATCGCTCTCTAGTGAATGGATAGGCTGCATTCTCAGTGATGTCACCGCTCTCTAGTGAATGGATAGGCTGCATTCTCAGTGATGTCACCGCTCTCTAGTGAATGGATAGGCTGCATTCTCATTGATGTCACCGCTCTTTAGTGAATGGATAGGCTGCATTCTCAGTGATGTCACCGCTCTCTAGTGAATGGATAGGCTGCATTCTCAGTGATGTCATCGCTCTCTAGTGAATGGATAGGCTGCATTCTCATTGATGTCACCGCTCTTTAGTGAATGGATAGGCTGCATTCTCAGTGATGTCACCGCTCTCTAGTGAATGGATAGGCTGCATTCTCGGTGATGTCACCGCTCTCTAGTGAATGGATAGGCTGCATTCTCAGTGATGTCACCGCTCTCTAGTGAATGGATAGGCTGCATTCTCGGTGATGTCACCGCTCTCTAGTGAATGGATAGGCTGCATTCTCAGTGATGTCATCGCTCTCTAGTGAATGGATAGGCTGCGTTCTCAGTGATGTCACCGCTCTCTAGTGAATGGATAGGCTGCATTCTCAGTGATGTCACCGCTCTCTAGTGAATGGATAGGCTGTATTCTCAGTGATGTCACTGCTCTCTAGTGAATGGATAGGCTGTATTCTCAGTGATGTCACTGCTCTCTAGTGAATGGATAGGTTGCGTTCTCAGTGATGTCATTAGTAAATTAGTAAAGTATTTGCTGCTCCAGCTGTTGGATTTGAAGTAAATCGAACAGTTTTATTTCCTGTTGCTCAGTAATAATCAATAAGACGCAGTACCAGCTTCAGCCTGTGGAAGGCGCTATTGCCTGATAAGCATTTAGCACAGCAGCTGAAACCACAGAATAGTATGACAGGGAAGGAAGCTGAGCCTTCTGCCTGGAACAATTCATCTCGGGGTTGTCAGGAGCAACGCAAGTCACTTATTTATGTCACTGGTCACACTTTGGGGTCTCTTGGTAAAACGTTTGCACAGCCATTCCTCCAGCAACACATTCCTGTGCTAAATGGGCATTAAAATACCACATTGTGGCCACTAGTTGGGGCTGAGGAGCAGAGGACATACATACGTCTTTGAAGCGTACAATGTAACAATTCTAGAGAAAACGCTGGAGGGAATGATCACATGTATTTCCTAATTCTATATAAATGGATGTCTTTGTATTTGTGATTTCCTCTCAGTGCCGGAGGTGGTGGATGGTCGATCATTCACAGCTACTGTTGTCGGTCTGAGTCCGTGGGTGGAGTATGAATTTCGTGTCATCGCCATCAACCAGATTGGCATCGGAGAGCCGAGTCCGCCATCCGATAAGCGAAGGACGGAGGAAGCGCGTAAGTCATGGAAACGTTTCTTACAAAAGTAGAAGAGTAACAAAGTGCGCAATAAAACCAACTTATTCCGGATAAACGGTGTGAATGGCAGAATTCGACCCGGAGAAGACAAATCCATCGATAAACCACATTAGTCTGGGAGATCTCCGAACTGGTTTGTGATGGAAAAAAATAGATAACAGCGCCCCCGACCCCATCCACCCCCCTGACCCCATCCATCCCCCCGACCCCATCCACCCCCCCGACCCCATCTACCCCCCTGACCCCATCCATCCCCCCACCCCTCCGACGCAGAGCAGCAAAACAACTTTAATAAACTTCAAACACAATAAAAGTATCCACTCAGAATGGAGCAAGAAAGAGGGGCGATGCGATACAACCGCGTGATATCGGTCCTGCTCCTCCATACCCATCCCGGGGCCCCTAGAGAGGACTCCACCGCTGGCCACAGCAAGAAAAAATGTCATCATCCTGGAGGAATGCACTACAGCGCCATCTCTCTTCCATCACTGGGAGAGCATTTCACTAGTGTGGCTTATTAATGTCATTTAGCTGCACTATATTGGGGCAAATCTTTTCACTTTATTTCTCAGAAGACTTTCCTTAACATTGTCTGTGTCCTTCCTTCCTTCCTCCCTTCCTTCCTTCCTCCCTTCCTTCCTTCCTTCCTTCCTTCCTCCCTTCCTTCCTTCCTCCCTTCCTCCCTCCCTCCCTTCCTTCCTCCCTTCCTTCCTTCCTTCCTTCCTCCCTTCCTTCCTTCCTCCCTTCCTTCCTTCCTTCCTCCCTTCCTTCCTTCCTTCCTTCCTCCCTTCCTTCCTTCCTTCCTCCCTTCCTTCCTTCCTCCCTTCCTCCCTCCCTCCCTTCCTTCCTCCCTTCCTTCCTTCCTTCCTTCCTCTCCCTCCCTTCCTTCCTTCCTCTCCCTTCCTCCCTCCCTCCCTTCTTCCTTCCCTCCCTCCCTTCCTCCTTCCCTCCCTCCCTCCCTCCCTTCCTTCCTCCTTCCCTCCCTTCCTCCCTTCCTCCTTCCATCCCTCCCTCCCTCCCTCCCTTCCTTCCTTCCTTCCTTCCTTCCTTCCTTCCTTTCTCCCTTCCTTCCTCCCTCCCTCCCTTCCTCCCTTCCTTCCTCCTTCCACCTTCCCTCCCTTCCTCCCTTCCTTCCTCCCTCCCTTCCTCCCTTCCTTCCTTCCTTCCTTCCTTCCTTCCTCTCCCTCCCTTCCTTCCTTCCTCTCCCTTCCTCCCTCCCTCCCTTCTTCCTTCCCTCCCTCCCTCCCTTCCTTCCTCCTTCCCTCCCTCCCTTCCTCCCTCCCTTCCTTCCTCCTTCCCTCCCTTCCTCCCTTCCTTCCTCCTTCCACCCCTCCCTCCCTCCCTTCCTTCCTTTCTCCCTTCCTTCCTCCCTCCCTCCCTTCCTCCCTTCCTTCCTCCTTCCACCCCTTCCTTCCTTCCTCCCTCCCTTCCTTCCTTCCTTCCTTCCTTCCTCCCTCCCTCCCTCCCTCCCTCCCTTCTTTCCTCCCTTCCTTCCTCCTTCTTCCCTTCCTCCCTCCCTTCCTTCCTCCTTCTTCCCTTCCTTCCTTCCTCCTTCTTCTCTTCCTTCCTTCCTCCTTCTCTTCCTTCCTCCCTCTTCCTCCTTCCTTCCCTTTTTTTCATCTTAATATAGAGAATGCATTAAGGTAAAAAGAACCTTCAGCCTTTACAAACACTTTAAGGGACAATAGTTTCCTCTTCTGTAGAAGTGAAGTCCGGGGTGAGAGCTGAGAATCTCTGGAAATGAGTGTCTCTATCTGCCACATCCTTGGTGCACCGTCGTAAGATGTGGGCCCCACTTTTCTGTTTCTTTTTCTCACTTGTAGTCTTTGCTGACATCTAGTGGTGACAAGAAATAATGAGTAAAGTTAAAATATAGAGAAGTCTTGTATAATAAAAGTGATAATTCTGCTGAACCTCCCATGTGGTTACACTTTTGTACCCTTCCTCACTCTTCCCTGTTGCTGTAAACTCAGAGCTGGTGTTGTGTTGTCACTTCATTGTCCCACAGGGGATAGAGCCATCATGGCCACATCTATATTTAGATCCCCCCCCCCCCCCCCCTTCCCCCCAGTAGTCTCCAGTTATGGCTCCTCACTACCATAGATGCTCGGTTTTGCTTTCTTTCCCAATTTTCCACCGTTTGTAATATCAGACTTTCTCATTTTCCGTTTTCAGTCCCGGAGGTCACACCAGCCAATGTGAGCGGGGGAGGAGGCAGCAAGAATGAGCTTGTCATCACATGGGAGGTAAGTCATCATTACACAACAAGACCGTTCAATGGAATCCCTCCAAAAATATTATGAAATTTGCTGCAACCAGAGCTTGTACAAGGAGCCGGCAATCACCAGGGAGTGAAACATGTTACTGCCCCCCCCACACGTTACATTGTATCCTATGAGTTCATAGTCGGTTCACAATCATCAATATCATTAGATAAGAGAGAAGAGATCAGAATGTGCCGGAACAGAGAGTTCTATATTTATAAATGTTCATTCATTTTCTATGATGGTTATAAGGAAACTAATCTTTCCTATTCTATTCCATAAATCGTCCCTTTGCCCCCTCCCCCCCAGTCTTGCACAGGTGTACCAGCTCCTCCCCCCCAGTCTTGCACAGGTGTACCAACTCCTCCCCTTTAGTCTTGCACAGGTGTGTCGGCTCCTCCCCCTCAGTCTTGCACAGGTGTATGAACTCCTCCCCTTCAGTCTTGCACAGGTGTACCGGCTTCTCCCCTTCAGTCTTGCACAGGTGTATCGGCTCCTCCCCTTCAGCCTTGCACAGGTGTACCGGCTCCTCCCCTTCAGCCTTGCACAGGTGTACCGGCTCCTCCCCTTCAGCCTTGCACAGGTGTACCGGCTCCTCCCCTTCAGCCTTGCACAGGTGTACCGGCTCCTCCCCGTCAGCCTTGCACAGGTGTACCGGCTCCTCCCCGTCAGCCTTGCACAGGTGTACCGACTCCTCCCCTTCAGTCTTGCGCAGGTGTACCGGCTCCTCCCCTTCAGTCTTGCGCAGGTGTACCGGCTCCTCCCCTTCAGTCTTGCACAGGTGTAGCGGCTCCTCCCCTTCAGTCTAGTACAGGTGTACCGGCTCCTCCCCTTTAGTCTTGCACAGTTGTACCAGTTCCTCCCCTTCAGTCTTGCACAGGTGTACCGGCTCCTCCCCTTCAGTCTTGCACAGGTGTACTGGCTCCTCCCCTTCGGTCTAGTACAGGTGTACCGGCTCCTCCCCTTTAGTCTTGCACAGTTGTACCAGCCCCTCCCCTTCAGTCTTGCACAGGTGTACTGGCTCCTCCCCTTCAGTCTTGCACAGGTGTACCGGCTCCTCCCCTGGACTGGAATGGCTTCCTGTGATATCACTGCACACTGGGAGCTTCTCACAATGTGCATTAGAAGACACAGAAAGTCAAATAGAGCTCCGCCTCTTTTCCTGGCTGGAGGACGTCCAGCATCATCTATCACTTTACTCCCCAGCCTGACTGTCCCTGGCCCCACCTTTTTAATTAGAGCTGATTCAAGCTGGGTGGGGGGCAGAAGGGACACTCGCCCCAGACTTGGTGCCACAGCCTGACTATCCCTTGCCCCGCCCCTTTCAGTCATTGGATTTCAGTTCTATCACAGAGGCTCAGCATCACCTATGCAAATGTAGCCTGTCTAGGACCGCCCACTCCCCCAGGATGACGCCCACCTATCAATACGTTTTGATATTTGCATAACTCCTCCCACTGCTTGCATCAGGACTGAGGGCTCTTGAGAGGAGTACTGAGGCAGGGGGCTGTAATATTTTCAGGAAACCATGTACAGCACCCTGCCGACCCTTCCCACCAGCCATGATCTGCCTGCATTGTATAGAGAAGCAAAGAGACCCAGTGATGACATCACGGGGTGTAAAATGAGGTATGTAATGTATGAGGGGAACCAACGGCTGAAAGATATAAGCAGATCAAACGTCAGCTTTGAGTTCCCGGAAATAAATCCGGTATTCCTATCACCTTCCAGCCGGTCCCCGAGGAATACCAGAACGGTGGAGGCTTCGGCTACGTGGTGGCTTTCCGACCCTTCGGAACGATCAGCTGGATGCAGACCGTTGTAGCCTCAGCAGACGCCGCTCGCTACGTCTACAGGAACGAGAGTCTGCCGTCCTTCTCTCCGTACGAGGTGAAGGTCGGGGTGTTCAACAACAGGGGGGAGGGACCCTTCAGCCCCCTGACCGTCGTCTACACTGCCGAGGAAGGTAGGTGGTCTAACGAGAGCCGAGCTGTGATTGGATGATTGTGGGTCTGAACATTTTCTAGATTAGCTGTGGAGGCCTTCTTCACTGTGATTGGCTGTTGAGGCCTTCTTCACTGTGATTGGCTGTTGAAGCCTTCTTCACTGTAATTGGCTGTTGAGGCCTTCTTCACTGTGATTGGCTGTTGAAGCTTTCTTCACTGTGATTGGCTGTTGAAGCCTTCTTCACTGTGATTGGCTGTTGAGGCCTTCTTCCCTGTGATTGGCTGTTGAGGCCTTCTTCACTGTGATTGGCTGTTGAAGCCTTCTTCACTGTGATTGGCTGTTGAGGCCTTCTTCACTGTGATTGGCTATTGAAGCCTTCTTCACTGTGATTGGATGTTGAGGCCTTCTTCACTGTGATTGGATGTTGAGGCCATCTTCACTGTGATTGGATGTTGAGGCCATCTTCACTGTGATTGGCTGTTGAGGCCATCTTCACTGTGATTGGCTGTTGAGGCCTTCTTCACTGTGATTGGCTGTTGAAGCCTTCTTCACTGTGATTGGCTGTTGGTTGGTTTTGAAATATAAATAAATGCAGCGCTAATTATAAGTTGATCTTACAACACAATAAATGTGATAAAGTCCATGTAGGTTCCCAAACAGATCGAATTTTGTGCATGAGAGGAAAGATCCAATCCAACAGCCGTCACCATCCACCCAAATAGATTGGCCTCTCACCGGAAGTTGTGACCTCCCAAAGTGACGGTCAGTATAAGTAGTATGGTATATCCTCTAGGCAACAGTGGATCCAAGATAGAAATCCCCTCCAGAACAATAAAATTGCTTCTCCAACTTCAATGAACTTCCAAATAATAAAATCTCCCATCAAATGTCAGAAGAACAGAAGAGAAGAAAGGCGACTCAGAGTGTAGTATCTAAAATTATTATCAATAGATTTATTTAGGTTCTGCGTACATGAATAAATATAACAGCCAGAATGGTAAAAAAAAAAGAGTGTTTTCAAACCAACAAGATGGCTGTCCCTCCAGAGCACGATGACAGCGTGGCTCCACCCTACGTGTTTCGTCATCAAAAAAGACATTGTCAGGGGCATTGGTTAGCTTCATTTTATTGTAGTGTGAATGTGGGGGGATTGGGGGGGAAATTGTGTTAGGAGGGGGGATTGCGGTGGATTTGTGCTAGTAGGGGGGATTGGGAGGGGCTGTGCATAGGGGGGAAGATTTGGGTGAGGTGGAAGGATTTGTGCTGTGGAGGGATTTAGGGGGATTTGTGCTAGTAGGGGGGATTGGGGTGGATTTGTGCTAGTAGGGGGGATTGGGAGGGGCTGTGCATAGGGGGGGAGAATTGGGTGAGGAGGAAGGATTTGTGCTGTGGAGGGATTTAGGGGGATTTGTGCTAGTAGGGGGGATTGGGGTGGATTTGTGCTAGTAGGGGGGATTGGGAGGGGCTGTGCATAGGGGGAGATTCGGGTGAGGAGGAAGGATTTGTGCTGTGGAGGGATTTAGGGGGATTTGTGTTAGGAGGAGTGAAGTAGAACTACAGGTGAATTATTTTTTTTTTTTGGGGGGGTGCAAGTAGCTGGTCTTGCCTAGGGTGCAACATATTCTAGCACTGGCCCTGGATACCGGCTCCGGGTTGCCCCCGTGTCCCAGATGCCTACCAAGGGGCACTTGATGTCACCTTATGGGGTTTTTGCTCAGTGTCAGACTACTTGCATATCAACCAGAGGCGGACTGACCATTTGGAAACTCAGGAACTGCCCAAGGGCCCGGGGTCAGTAGGGGGCCCCATGAGATGCCCCTGGTACCTTTTTCATAGGCTTTTTTGAGTTTGAGCGAGGACACAGGGGCCCCATGATCCCCTATTGCCCGGGGGCCCCATGAGTTACCAGTCCGCCCCTGATATCAACCCAGGGGTGCTCAACCTATTCAGGACTGACCATTTGGAAACTCAGGAACTGCCCAAGGGCCCGGGGTCAGTAGGGGGCCCCATGAGATGCCCCTGGTACCTTTTTCATAGGCTTTTTTGAGTTTGAGCGAGGACACAGGGGCCCCATGATCCCCTATTGCCCGGGGGCCCCATGAGTTACCAGTCCGCCCCTGATATCAACCCAGGGGTGCTCAACCTATGGGCCACATGTGGCCCTCGGAGCCCTCTGCTGGCCCTTGACCTCAGACCAGGGAAGCACACTTCTATCATATCCTTTGGTGCACCCAGACTCCCAAGGCAGGAGTTTTGTTGTGCGTTCAAAAAGTGCATCTGACCCGCGAGATATAACAGAAGTCTATGACAAAGCGCAACTAACCCGCAGGAAATCCGCAGGAAATCCGCAGGAGCTCCACCTCAGCGCATCACTCTGAAAGCAGCCTTGTCGGGGGCTCAGGACAGAAGGGTTTGTTTACATTTGCGGTTTGGTGCAGGGGGGGGGTAAAACCCCAGAGTTGAGACGCGTTTCAACCACTGGTTTAGTGTCGGGTCACAACAGTGACCCCACCCCATGCTCCAGGGGGCCCTTGCGGCCTCCCTGTCACTTGCTGTTTTACACTTGGACAGGAGGGGCGGCGTATTCAGGAACCAATGCCCTCCATTTTCCTCCTGCAACCAATGAAATCTGGCTTCTCCTCCTCTCCTCCATTCCGTGGCCGCAGGAGGAAAATGTTCATTTCAGTTCATTGTGGCCCCTTCAGAAGGCTGAGGGCCCCGGACTAACCCTTCTTCTGCATCCTCCTGAGGAAGTGGGTAGCAATCCCTGTGAGGGAGACTATGAAGGACAGAATTGTTACATTGTTAGTCTGGCTGAAAAAAAACACAAAAGTCCATCCAGTTCAACCACAAAAATTCAGAATTATACGTCTGATTCCCCCCCCCCCCCAATATTAACCTCTGCTTTGTGGTTTTCTGTGGGGCATTTCTGGTGGGGATACAAGGCTTTGGTATTATGGGTAGGATGTGGAGCCCTGTATGATGGGGGGGGGGGTTGTGTATATTGGGGGGGTGTATCTAGTTTTCCAGTTGTGTATATTGGGGGGGTGTATCTAGTTGTGTATATTGGGGGGGCAGTGTATCAAGTTGTGTATAACAGGGGTGGGGCAATGTATCTAGTTGTGTATATTGGGGGGGTGTATCTAGTTGTGTATATAGGGGGGGTGTATCTAGTTGTGTATATTGGGGGGGTGTATCTAGTTGTGTGTAATGGGGGGGCTGTATCTAGTTGTGTATAATGGGGGGGTGGTGTATCTAGTTGTGTATATTGGGGGGGGTGTATCTAGTTGTGTATAATGGGGGGGTATCTAGTTGTGTGTAATGGGGGGGGGTATCTAGTTGTGTATATTGGGGGGTGTATCTAGTTGTGTATAATGGGGGGGTGGTGTATCTAGTTGTGTATATTGGGGGGGTGTATCTAGTTGTGTATATTGGGGGGGTGTATCTAGTTGTGTGTAATGGGGGGGGCTGTATCTAGTTTTGTATATTGGGGGGGTGTATCTAGTTGTGTATAATGGGGGGGCGGTGTATCTAGTTGTGTATATTGGGGGGGGTATCTAGTTGTGTATATTGGGGGGGGGGTGTATCTAGTTGTGTATAATGGAGGGGGTGTATCTAGTTGTGTATATTGGGGGGGTGTATCTAGTTGTGTATAATGGGGGGGCGGTGTATCTAGTTGTGTATATTGGGGGGGTGTATCTAGTTGTGTGTAATGGGGGGGCTGTATCTAGTTTTGTATATTGGGGGGGTGTATCTAGTTGTGTATAATGGGGGGGCGGTGTATCTAGTTGTGTATATTGGGGGGGGTATCTAGTTGTGTATATTGGGGGGGGGTGTATCTAGTTGTGTATAATGGAGGGGGTGTATCTAGTTGTGTATATTGGGGGGGTGTATCTAGTTGTGTATAATGGGGGGGCGGTGTATCTAGTTGTGTATATTGGGGGGGGTATCTAGTTGTGTATATTGGGGGGAGTGTGTATCTAGTTGTGTATAATGGGGGGCGTATCTAGTTGTGTATAATGGGGGGGTGTATCTAGTTGTGTATAATGGGGGGGGGCTGTACCTAGTTGTGTATAATGGGGGGGGGGCAGTGGTAATGTTGGTAGGAATATTGGTCTTGGCCCCCCTCTGTAGGCTCAGCTCTGCATTCTCACCAACTAACAATTCCCAATCTGAGTGACTTATATTTATGTATCTCTTGTGTAGAGCCAAGTCGGGCCCCTGCGGGGGTGGTGGCCCGGAGCCTGACTGCCTGGGACATCGAGGTGTCATGGATACCGGTACCGAGTAGCCTCAGCAAAGGGAGAATCCAGGGATATGAGGTGAACACATTGACCCAGTTTTACCGCCCACCAACCAATCCCAACCATTTGCCCATCATTGACACCCGTGACCCTTCACTTCTCACCCAGGTTCGATTTTGGAAGCAGAACGAGAAGGAGCAGAGCGCCCGCAAACTCCGAACTCTGGGAAACCAAACTTCTACCAAACTGAGCCATCTCCAGGGCCACACGCTCTATTACCTGAATGTGCGGGCGTACAACAGCGCAGGCACCGGCCCCGCCAGCCCTACCGCCAATGTGACCACCAGGAAACCACGTGAGTGATCCAACACCAAACTGGCCTTCCTTTCTGGGAGGTTTCTATGTTCTGAAAGGTTTCATGTTCTGGGAGGTTCCATGTTCTCGGAGCTTCCATGTTCTGAAAGTTTCTATGTTCTGGAAGGTTCCATGTTCTTGGAGGTTTCATGTTCCTGGAGGCCTCATGTTCTGGGAGGTTCCATGTTTTGGAAGGTTCCATGTTTTGGAAGGTTCCGTGTTCTTGCAGGTTTCATGCTCTTGGAGGTCCCATGTTCTGGGAGGTTCCATGTTCTGAAAGGTTTCATGTTCTGGGAGGTTCCATATTCTTGGAGGTTTCATGTTCTTGGAGGTCCCATATTTTGGAAAGTACCATGTTCTTGGAGGTCCCATGTTCTGGAAGGTTCCATATTCTTGGAGGTTCCGTGTTCTTGAAGGCTTTATGTTCTGGGAGGTTCCGTGTTCTGGAAGGCTCCATGTTCTGGGAGGTCACATGTTCTGGAAAGTTCCATGTTCTTGGAGGCTTCATGATCTGGGAGTTTCCATGTTCCGGAAGGTTCCATCTTCTGGAAGGCTCCATGTTCTGAGAGGTTCCATGTTCCGGAAGGTTCCATGCCTTTACTTCCAGGGCCATAGATGATTCTAGATCTGAATTATTTTTTACTTGTTAATTGCTGAGGTTCTGTTATTGCAGAGCAGAGGAGCCGATACTGAGCCGGAAACAACAGCTCATTTCCCACACACTCGGGATACACACTCGGGATACACACTCGGGATACACACTCGGGATACACACTCGGGATACACACTCGGGATACACACTCAGGATGTACACTCGGGACGCACACTCGGGATACACACTCGGGATGTACACTCGGGACGCACACTCGGGATATACACTCGGGATACACACTCAGGATACACACACAGGATGTACACTCTGGATACACACTCTGGATACACACTCGGGATACACACTCGGGATACACACTCGGGATACACACTCGGGATACACACTCGGGATACACACTCGGGATACACACTCGGGATATACACTCGGGATACACACTCGGGATACACACTCGGGATACACACTCGGGATATACACTCGGGATATACACTCGGGATACACACTCTGCATACACACTCGGGATACACACTCGGGATACACACTCGGGATATACACTCTGGATACACACTCTGCATACACACTCGGGATACACACTCAGGATGTACACTCAGCATACACACTCAGGATACACACTCGGGATACACACTCGGGATACACACTCGGGATGTACACTCGGGATACACACTCGGGATACACACTCTGGATACACACTCTGGATACACACTCTTGATACACACTCTGGATACACACTCAGGATGTACACTCAGGATGTACACTCAGGATACACACTCTGGATACACACTCAGGATGTACACTCGGGATACACACTCGGGATACACACTCGGGATACACACTCGGGATACACACTCGGGATACACACTCGGGATACACACTCGGGATACACACTCGGGATGTACACTCGGGATGTACACTCGGGATACACACTCGGGATGTACACTCGGGATACACACTCGGGATACACACTCTGGATACACACTCTGGATACACACTCTTGATACACACTCTGGATACACACTCAGGATGTACACTCAGGATGTACACTCAGGATACACACTCTGGATACACACTCAGGATGTACACTCGGGATACACACTCGGGATACACACTCGGGATACACACTCGGGATACACACTCGGGATACACACTCGGGATACACACTCGGGATACACACTCAGGATACATGCTCAGTGTGTAGTCCTCCCGTCTGTAGTATATCAGGTGTAGTCCTCCAGTCTGTAGTATGAGGTGTAGTCCTCCAGTCTGTAGTATATGAGGTGTAGTCCTCCAGTCTGTAGTATATGAGGTGTAGTCCTCCGGTCTGTAGTATATCAGGTGTAGTCCTCCAGTCTGTAGTATATGAGGTGTAGTCCTCCAGTGTGTAGTATATCAGGTGTAGTCCTCCAGTGTGTAGTATATCAGGTGTAGTCCTCCAGTCTGTAGTATATCAGGTGTAGTCCTCCAGTCTGTAGTATATCAGGTGTAGTCCTCCAGTGTGTAGTATATGAGGTGTAGTCCTCCAGTATGTAGTATATCAGGTGTAGTCCTCCAGTGTGTAGTATATCAGGTGTAGTCCTCCAGTCTGTAGTATATCAGGTGTAGTCCTCCAGTCTGTAGTATATCAGGTGTAGTCCTCCAGTCTGTAGTATATGAGGTGTAGTCCTCCAGTGTGTAGTATATGAGGTGTAGTCCTCCAGTGTGTAGTATATGAGGTGTAGTCCTCCAGTGTGTAGTATATGAGGTGTAGTCCTCCAGTCTGTAGTATATCAGGTGTAGTCCTCCGGTGTGTAGTATATCAGGTGTAGTCCTCCGGTGTGTAGTATATGAGGTGTAGTCCTCCAGTCTGTAGTATATCAGGTGTAGTCCTCCAGTCTGTAGTATATGAGGTGTAGTCCTCCAGTGTGTAGTATATGAGGTGTAGTCCTCCAGTCTGTAGTATTTGAGGTGTAGTCCTCCAGTGTGTAGTATATCAGGTGTAGTCCTCCAGTCTGTATTATATCAGGTGTAGTCCTCCAGTCTGTAGTATATCAGGTGTAGTCCTCCAGTCTGTAGTATATGAGGTGTAGTCCTCCAGTCTGTATTATATCAGGTGTAGTCCTCCAGTCTGTAGTATATCAGGTGTAGTCCTCCAGTCTGTAGTATATCAGGTGTAGTCCTCCGGTGTGTAGTATATCAGGTGTAGTCCTCCAGTCTGTAGTATATCAGGTGTAGTCCTCCAGTCTGTAGTATATCAGGTGTAGTCCTCCGGTCTGTAGTATATCAGGTGTAGTCCTCCAGTCTGTAGTATATGAGGTGTAGTCCTCCAGTCTGTATTATATCAGGTGTAGTCCTCCAGTGTGTAGTATATCAGGTGTAGTCCTCCAGTGTGTAGTATATCAGGTGTAGTCCTACAGTGTGTAGTATATCAGGTGTAGTCCTCCAGTCTGTAGTATATGAGGTGTAGTCCTCCAGTGTGTAGTATATGAGGTGTAGTCCTCCAGTCTGTAGTATATGAGGTGTAGTCCTCCAGTGTGTAGTATATCAGGTGTAGTCCTCCAGTCTGTAGTATATCAGGTGTAGTCCTCCAGTCTGTATTATATCAGGTGTAGTCCTCCGGTCTGTATTATATCAGGTGTAGTCCTCCAGTCTGTAGTATATCAGGTGTAGTCCTCCAGTCTGTAGTATATGAGGTGTAGTCCTCCGGTGTGTAGTATATCAGGTGTAGTCCTCCAGTCTGTAGTATATGAGGTGTAGTCCTCCGGTGTGTAGTATATGAGGTGTAGTCCTCCGGTGTGTAGTATATGAGGTGTAGTCCTCCGGTCTGTAGTATATGAGGTGTAGTCCTCCGGTGTGTAGTATATGAGGTGTAGTCCTCCGGTCTGTAGTATATCAGGTGTAGTCCTCCGGTCTGTAGTATATCAGGTGTAGTCCTCCGGTCTGTAGTATATCAGGTGTAGTCCTCCGGTCTGTAGTATATGAGGTGTAGTCCTCCAGTCTGTAGTATATGAGGTGTAGTCCTCCAGTGTGTAGTATATCAGGTGTAGTCCTCCGGTCTGTAGTATATGAGGTGTAGTCCTCCAGTCTGTAGTATATGAGGTGTAGTCCTCCAGTGTGTAGTATATGAGGTGTAGTCCTCCAGTCTGTAGTATATGAGGTGTATTCCTCCAGTGTGTAGTATATCAGGTGTAGTCCTCCAGTGTGTAGTATATGAGGTGTAGTCCTCCAGTGTGTAGTATATGAGGTGTAGTCCTCCAGTGTGTAGTATATGAGGTGTAGTCCTCCAGTGTGTAGTATATCAGGTGTAGTCCTCCAGTCTGTATTATATCAGGTGTAGTCCTCCGGTCTGTATTATATCAGGTGTAGTCCTCCGGTCTGTAGTATATGAGGTGTAGTCCTCCAGTCTGTAGTATATGAGGTGTAGTCCTCCAGTCTGTAGTATATGAGGTGTAGTCCTCCAGTCTGTAGTATATGAGGTGTAGTCCTCCAGTGTGTAGTATATCAGGTGTAGTCCTCCAGTCTGTAGTATATGAGGTGTAGTCCTCCAGTCTGTAGTATATCAGGTGTAGTCCTCCAGTCTGTAGTATATCAGGTGTAGTCCTCCAGTCTGTAGTATATGAGGTGTAGTCCTCCAGTCTGTAGTATATCAGGTGTAGTCCTCCGGTGTGTAGTATATCAGGTGTAGTCCTCCAGTCTGTAGTATATGAGGTGTAGTCCTCCAGTCTGTAGTATATCAGGTGTAGTCCTCCAGTCTGTAGTATATCAGGTGTAGTCCTCCAGTCTGTAGTATATGAGGTGTAGTCCTCCAGTCTGTAGTATATGAGGTGTAGTCCTCCGTGTGTAGTATATCAGGTGTAGTCCTCCGGTCTGTAGTATATGAGGTGTAGTCCTCCAGTCTGTAGTATATGAGGTGTAGTCCTCCAGTGTGTAGTATATGAGGTGTAGTCCTCCAGTGTGTAGTATATCAGGTGTAGTCCTCCAGTCTGTAGTATATGAGGTGTAGTCCTCCAGTGTGTAGTATATCAGGTGTAGTCCTCCAGTCTGTAGTATATGAGGTGTAGTCCTCCAGTGTGTAGTATATCAGGTGTAGTCCTCCAGTCTGTATTATATCAGGTGTAGTCCTCCAGTCTGTAGTATATGAGGTGTAGTCCTCCGGTGTGTAGTATATGAGGTGTAGTCCTCCGGTCTGTAGTATATGAGGTGTAGTCCTCCGGTGTGTAGTATATCAGGTGTAGTCCTCCGGTCTGTAGTATATGAGGTGTAGTCCTCCAGTCTGTAGTATATGAGGTGTAGTCCTCCAGTCTGTAGTATATGAGGTGTAGTCCTCCAGTGTGTAGTATATCAGGTGTAGTCCTCCGGTCTGTAGTATATGAGGTGTAGTCCTCCAGTCTGTAGTATATGAGGTGTAGTCCTCCAGTGTGTAGTATATCAGGTGTAGTCCTCCAGTGTGTAGTATATGAGGTGTAGTCCTCCGGTGTGTAGTATATCAGGTGTATTCCTCCAGTGTGTAGTATATCAGGTGTAGTCCTCCAGTGTGTAGTATATGAGGTGTAGTCCTCCGGTGTGTAGTATATCAGGTGTAGTCCTCCAGTCTGTAGTATATCAGGTGTAGTCCTCCAGTGTGTAGTATATGAGGTGTAGTCCTCCGGTGTGTAGTATATCAGGTGTAGTCCTCCAGTGTGTAGTATATCAGGTGCTGGCCTCCAGGAACCCCTCCCCTACTCATTGCCATGCAGCAAACAACAGAACAAGAGCCGCACACTGACGGCCTCACTCCATGTAGGTCCAAATTCGGCAAAATCATGTCTGTGACTCTGTTTTCTCTGAGACTTTCCTCTCTGTTGCAGCCCCAAGCCAGCCGCCTGGAAACATCGTCTGGAACTCTTCCAACTCCAAAATTATCCTGAACTGGGATCAGGTGACCGCGCAGGAGGACGAGTCCGAGGTGAAAGGTTACCGGGTAAGTGGGGGCGTTAATCTCCTCCTGGAATGACTTTCTCCGAGTGGTCAGCCTTGCCAGAGAGAGATTTTTAGGCCACATTCAACGCGTGAAGTTTTTTTCCTCCACAAAACGGTGGTCACCTGCACACAGACTCCGCCTCCCGGCTTCATGAGTGTGAATGGAACAGGTAAAAGATGGCTTCGGCTCCTGGTCTCCACCTGTAGGGATGTGTTTCAACCTTTTCGGGGCCTAATCGTATCTTCATCGACTCTACCATTGAATGGTTCTCTACAGTTGGAGAACCGGAGCTGAAGCCATCTTCTACCTATTCCAAGGAGTGTGTTGTAGTCTACTAGAGCCTGACAAACCGATTCTGTCTGTCCTGCACCATTCTATTCACATGCTTGTAGCAAGGGGTTAGGAGGGTGATGGAGAACCTTCCTCCATGTTTCCCAATTAACTCATTGGGTGCCAAGTCTGGGTCACATAAGAGGATTACCCCTGGGGTGGGTTCTTCAGGCTACGCTAGGCAACTCTGTCAGGGTCATTCTCCTGCCCGTAGGGTACCTTTACTTTTGTGCCGTTGGGACAAGGCCAAGGCTGCCATGGGGGACTCCTCAACCCCAATGCGAGCCTCTAACATAAGAGATGACCGATACACATGCTTGTAGCAAGGGGCTGGGCGGGTGATGGAGAACCTTCCTCCATGTTTCCCAATTATATCATTGGGTGCCAAGTCTGGGTCACATAAGAGGATTACCCCTGGGGTGGGTTCTTCAGGCTACGCTAGGCACCTCTGTCACGGTCACTTTCCTGCCCATAGGGTACCTTTACTTTCGTGCCGTTGGGACAAGGCCAAGGCTGCCATGGGGGACTCCTCAACCCCAATGTGAGCCTCTAACATAAGAGATGACCGATACACATGCTTGTAGCAAGGGGTTGGGCAGGTGATGGTGAACCTTCCTCCATGTTTCCCAATTATATCATTGGGTGTCAAGTCTGGGTCACATAAGAGGATTACCTCTGGGGTGGGTTCTTCAGGCTACGCTAGGCAACTCTGTCAGGGTCACTCTCCTGCCCACAGGGTACCTTTACTTTTGTGTTGGGAGAAGGCCAAGGCTGCCATGGGGGACTCCTCAACCCCAATGCGAGCCTCTAACATAAGAGATGACCGATACACAATGTACCATAACTGTTCTCCAGTTGGCTCTCGGGTCCCCGTGTAAATGGACATCTTTCCTCTGTAGCATACAATTAGGTGGGCAGTGCCGAATACTGACCACACCTACCTGTTCAGCGTTTTTCACCACTGATACCAGTAGAGGAATGGGACCCCGTTCTGCACCTAGCACAGGCTCCACTTGACTGTAACTCTTGAACTTCTGCACCTCTGTACAGGACGGGGACCACTGCTCTGTTGCTATAGGAGACATAACACGACATAGGGAGTGCCAACAATATCTCCCTCACGGCTAGAGACACTTCCACCTATACCAGGTACACGCTATTGACAGGCTTGCTGGCTGACTGTACCTTTGCTGCCCATGGCAACCACATGTGTGACTAATGTTAGGATGATTCTTAACATGTGGACTCCATGTGCTAGTGACCCAGACCGAACACTCAAGGTCGAACTGCGTCGGGTACTTGCATTGCAGCTCTTTGAAGGACTCCAGACCAGGCAGAAGGCAAAGTTTAACCCTTTACTCAATAAAAGTGCAAAACATGACAAAGTCCCATATACAGGAACAGTCTTTGTTCCTAAGTCCCTAATCCTACTCAGACGGGAGATCTGTCCTTGCACTACCCACTCGCAGGAATGCACACCAATCCCGGGAGCCAGGGTCTTAAATAGACTCTGCCTGACCCAAGATGGCTGCCGGAGTCATATGAGGTGGCAGCATCCAACCGGATAGCTTCTCCAGTGACCCAAGAAACCATAGAGGTGTTCCTCCTGACTTCCTCTCCTTCTGCAGTGCCGCTGCGGTTGAGCGCCACCATCAGTGAAGAAAGGAGACTGCACTTGCCTACATGCAAACGAAATTGCCCATAACAGGTTTATGATCAATGATCTCCCTTACTTTGTGAACTCTACATAATATATTAAGGAAAAGGAATCCCCGTAGTTTACCTCTCTCCAAATTTCTGCAACATTTTTTATTGTGCGTCTGGGCACCACTGCATGCTCCTTTCAGATGATTCCATGCACTGCAAAACCCTCCTCATGCTTCAGTTTGTGTGAAGGAGACTGCACTAGACTCCTGAGGGGCGGGGCTTAAACTGAGGAACACAGCCTAAGATTTTCATAGGTTCAGATGCTTGTCCAATCACACTTTTTTTGGGTCACTTTTACTCACTGTGACTTCGTTTATTATTGTTGTAGGTCTTCTATCGGTGGAACCGCCAGGCTGGAGCCACCATGATCGAGACAAATCAGACCTCAGTGGAACTGTCCCTTCCCTACGATGAGGATTACGTCATTGAGATCCGACCAATCAGTGATGGAGGAGAGGGCAGAAGCAGTGAACCAATCCGCATTCCTCGGATATCCAGTGAGTGGTCGGTGAGAAATTGCAAAAAAAAATAAATGTTTGGACGCATTTTAATTTTATTGACAATTTAGGCCACATTGATGCCCTGGAATGTGTCTATGACCCCTGGATTGTGGGCGGACCTGGGTCATACATCGCCATGGAGATTGGTGCTGGCATACTTAGGAATTTCTAAATTGGTCTCCTGTCTCTGCCCTGTCTTCTTTCTGGGTTTCTCAGTATCTCAGGGTCTCCAGTCCCTGGCTCCCCCTTTATCTCAGGGTCTCCAGTCCCTGGCTGCCCCTTTATCTTAGGGTCTCCAGTCCCTGGCTCCCCCTTTATCTCAGGGTCTCCAGTCCCTGGCTCCCCCTTTATCTCAGGGTCTCCAGTCCCTGGCTCCCCCTTTATCTCAGGGTCTCCAGTCCCTGGCTCCCCCTTTATCTCAGGGTCTCTAGTCTCTGGGTCTCCCCATATCTCAGGTTCTCCAGTCTCTGTCTCCCCCTATATCTCAGGGTCTCCAGTCCCTAGCTCCACCTTTATCTCAGGGTCTCCAGTCCCTGGCTCCCCCTTTATCTCAGGGTCTCCAGTGTCTGTGTCTTCCCTGTGGTATATTTAGGTTTTGTGCTGCCCTAGGCAACACAAAATTGGCCCCCACTTCCCCCAGAGAGAGCCTGATATTGACCAACACCCCCCTGAAAAATGCCGCCCTAGGCACATGCTTTGTATGCCTTGTGGTAAATACGCCCCTGTAACTTCCCATATCTCAGGGTCTCCAGACTCTGTCTCTCCCTATATCTCAGGGTCTCCAGTCCCTGGCTCCACCTTTATCTCAGGGTCTCTAGTCTCTGGGTCTCCCTATATCTCATGGTCTCCACATATCTCAGGGTCTCCAGTCTCTGGGTTTTCTCATATCTCAGGGTCTCCAGTCTCTGGGTCTCCCCTATCTCAGGGTTTCCAGTCTCTGGGTCTCCCCATATCTCGGGGGCTCCAGTCTCCCCATATCTCAGGGTCTGAGATATGGGTCTCTGTCTCAGACAGTCTCTGGGTCTCCCCTTATCTCAGGGTCTCCAGTTCTGGGTCTCCCCATATCTCAGGGTTTCCAGTCTCTGGTTCTCCCTATATCTCGGGGGCTCCAGTCTCTGAGTCTCCCCATATCTCAGGGTCTCCAGTTCTAGGTCTCCCCATATCTCAGGGGCTCCATTATCTGAGTCTCCCTATATCTCAGGGTCGGGGTCTGAGATATGGGTCTCTGTCTCAGACAGTCTTTGGGTCTCCCCATATCTCAGGGTCTCCAGTTCTGGGTCTCCCCATATCTCAGGGTCTCCAGTTCTGGGTCTCCCCATATCTCAGGGGCTCCAATTCTGGGTCTCTCCATATCTCAGGGTCTCCAGTTCTGGGTCTCCCCATATCTCAGGGGCTCCAGTTCTGGGTCTCCCCATATCTCAGGGGCTCCAGTTCTGGGTCTCCCCATATATCAGGGGCTCCAGTTCTGGGTCTCCCCATATCTCCAGCCACTCCAACTCTGAGGCAGGGGATGTGTTTAAAAGACTTGTGTTCCTCTACACTCCTCTCTTGTCTCCCAGGTTGCTGAAGCATGTTTTCCACGGTTGCGAGCCATTGCACACATAGCAAATCAAACTTTCAAGGAAAAGAAAGGCAGCCGTTCACCTTAAGAAACCGGAAGTAACATGATGCACATGACAACCCCACCTAGTGCCAAACCTGCTCTAACATGTTTCATTTAATTGTAGTCATAGGATTAGGCTCCTTGGCAGAAGTGAAACGCGTTAGTACGGGTTTGGCAGCCTGTGTCAGCCAGTGGCAGCTGCATGGGAGAGGAGGGAACACTCTAACAATGACTGGGAATTCCACAACCTCACCCATAGGCTCCCATGTCCCAGCCATTGTTGGCTTTCCCTCCTCTCCCCTGCAGCCACTGCTGGCTGACACAGGGGAGCTGGATCATGTGACTGGACCCGAATGGGTTTATACTAGTACAGCTGTGCTGAAAAGTTTGCACACCCCGGCAGAAATGGTGAAATTTTGGCATTGATATTGAAAATCTGAGGGATCCTGCCAGAAAACTGTCTTTTTGAAGGATAGTGATGACATAACGCCATTTACGATCACATGGTTGTTTGGCTCCTTTATAAATCCTAATGATAACAGAAAATCACCCACATGGCCCCGATCAGAAGTCTCCGCCCCTAGATCAGAATTCTCCGCCCCCAGATCAGAAGTCTCCACCCCTTGGAATGTTCAGCCTTGGCACAGACACACAAGGTGACACACGGAGGGTACAATGGCCATTAAAGGGTTAATTTTCCACATCTGTGGCTTTTCACATTGCAATCAGTGTCAGTGTATAAATTGTGAGTTTGTTGGCTCTCACATGGAGGCACCGAGCGGGCTAGATACTGAGTCATGGGGAGCAGACAAGAACTGTCAAAAGACCTGCGTAAAAAGGGAATGGAATTTTATAAAGATGGAAAAGGATCTGAAAAGATATCCAAAGCCTTGAATAGGCCGGTCCGTACTGTTCAATCACTTATTAAGAAATGGAAAATTCGGGGATCTCTTGACAACAAGCCAAGGTCAAGCAGACCAAGAAAGATGGCAGCCTCAACTGCCATAAGAACTGTTTGGAATACAAAAGAAAACCCCCCACAGGTGACCTCAGGAGAAATCCAGGCTACTCTGGAAAAAGACGATGTGGTTGTTGCAAGGATCACAATACGTTGATACTTGAACAAAAATGAGCTGCATGGTGGAGTTGCCAGAAAGAAGCTTTTACTGCACCAATGCCACAAAAAAGCCTGGTTACAATATGGCCGACAGCACCTTGACACGCCTCACCGGGCCTATTTTGTGGCAAACTCAGGATTGTTAACCCCCCCATTCAGTCTTAAAGGGAAAGAGGGTGGCACGTGAAGGAAAATGGATCCAACAACAGTACATTTTCTGCAGAAGAATAATATCATTCACAGACGTTCCTCCAGCCTAGAGTTTATTATTTGCCAGAAGACAACAACATGAAAAATAAAATGTACGACTGATACGTGTTGATGCCTGCGCCTTGTAACGACAGCGAAGTTCCTGTATCCAAAAACAGCATCCTCAAAAACGCAAAATCGCAGGCTGCCTGACGTTTCCTGGACCCCTCCTGTGGGTGACTCTTCCACCATGCTGTGTAGATGATGAACACAACAAAAATGCAATTCTAGTTTTCTTCCGTGTTCGGGATTGTAGGAACATATACATCAGGAAATGCAGGTTTAGGCATCATTCCATCCACCATGACGGTATTCTTCCATCCACCATGACGGTATTCTTCCATCCACCATGACGGTATTCTTCCATCCACCATGACGGTATTCTTCCATCCACCATGACGGTATTCTTCCATCCACCATGACGGTATTCTTCCATCCACCATGACGGTATTCTTCCATCCACCATGACGGTATTCTTCCATCCACCATGACGGTATTCTTCCATCCACCATGACGGTATTCTTCGCACCCGAAGGGTCAAGTCCCGAATAGGAAGCCTTCCCGCTTCTCAATGATCAAAAATGTCGGCAAACCACACATTGGAAGCCATCAGGAGGAGGAGAATTGTTCTTGGTGTACATTTTCTCAGACGCATTTATTATTTGTATACAAATGTTTTCATCTGTTGTTCGATCTGCTGTGTACTTTTCTCATGCCGATAGTCCTTTTTTAATATGGATGGCTACCCAGTGAAAGGACTTAAATGTTGAACTCCTGGCCTTCTTTGTACTTGTTACAATGTGAGCCAATATACAGGATGAAGCTGAATTCTTTTCATATTTGTTTCATTTTTGTATATTTTTATTTTCATGTATACGAGGTGGCAGGGCTTTTATTTCTCAGAGAATGGGTGCAGGACTGCCCCTTTTATGAGTCACCCCTGCCTCTGCCCCCTACCCACCTCTGAGCACCGTACCATGGTTCCACTCCCTACCCACCTCTGAGCACTGTCCCTTGGTTCCACTCCCTACCCACCTCTGAGCACTGTCCCTTGTTTCCACCCCCTACCCACCTCCGAGCACCGTCCCTTGGTTCCACCCCCTACCCACCTTCGAGCATTGTCCCTTGGTTCCACCCCCTACCCACCTCCTGAGCACCGTCCCTTGGTTCTACCCCCTATCCGCCTCGGAGCAACGTCCCTTGGTTCCACCCCCTACCCACCTCCGAGCACCATCCCTTGGTTCCACCCCCTACCCACCTCTGAGCATTGTCCCTTGGTTCCACCCCCTACCCACCTCCGAGCACCGTCCCTTGGTTCCACCCCTTACCCACCTCCGAGCACCGTCCCTTGGTTCCACCCCCTACCCACCTCTGAGCATTGTCCCTTGGTTCCACCCCCTACCCACCTCCGAGCACCGTCCCTTGGTTCCACCCCCTACCCACCTCTGAGCATTGTCCCTTGGTTCCACCCCCTACCCACCTCCGAGCACCGTCCCTTGGTTCCACCCCCTACCCACCTCCGAGCATCGTCCCTTGGTTCCACCCCTTACCCACCTCCGAGCACCGTCCCTTGGTTCCACCCCCTACCCACCTCCGAACACCGTCCCTTGGTTCCACCCCCTACCCACTTCCGAGCATCATCCCTTGGTTCCACCTCCCAGTACCGCCCCCTTTTAGAGAATTCGGAACCAAGTATTATATTGCTGTGCTAAGTAATTTGGAATTTATTAAAGATAAAGCAGTAGAATATATCCCCTGCAGCCAGCAACAATAGGGGTCAGTAGTAAGGGACCCAGAGTTCAGGGGTCAGTAGTAAGGGATGCAGAGCTCAGGGGTCAGTAGTAAGGGATGCAGAGCTCAGGGGTCAGTAGTAAGGGATCCAGAGTTTAGGGGTCAGTAGTAAGGGACCCAGAGTTCAGGGGTCAGTAGCAGATGATGCTCAGTTCAGGGGTCAGTAGTAGATGACGCAGAGTTCAGGGGTAAGTAGTAAGGGACCCATAATTCAGGGGTCAGTAGTAAGGGGCCCAGAGTTCAGGGGTCAGTAGTAAGGGACCCATAATTCAGGGGTCAGTAGTAAGGGGCCCAGAGTTCAGGGGTCAGTAGTAAGGGACCCAGAGTTCAGGGGTCAGTAGTAAGGGACCCAGAGTTCAGGGGTCAGTAGTAGATGACGCAGAGTTCAGGGGTAAGTAGTAAGGGACCCATAATTCAGGGGTCAGTAGTAAGGGGCCCAGAGTTCAGGGGTCAGTAGTAAGGGACCCAGAGTTCAGGGGTCAGTAGTAAGGGACCCAGAGTTCAGGGGTCAGTAGTAAGGGACCCAGAGTTCAGGGGTCAGTAGTAAGGGACCCAGAGTTCAGGGGTCAGTAGCAAACGATGCACAGTTCAGGGGTCAGTAGCAGATGACGCACAGTTCAGGGGTCAGTAGTAAGGGACCCAGAATTCAGGGGTCAGTAGTAAGGGACCCAGAGTTCAGGGGTCAGTAGTAAGGGACCCAGAGTCCAGGGGTCAGTAGCAGATGACGCAGAGTTCAGGGGTCAGTAGCAGATGATGCACAGTTCAGGGGTCAGTAGCAGATGACGCAGAGTTCAGGGGTCAGTAGTAAGGGACCCAGAGTTCAGGGGTCAGTAGTAAGGGACCCAGAGTTCAGGGGTCAGTAGTAAGGGACCCAGAGTTCAGGGGTCAGTAGTAAGGGACCCAGAGTTCAGGGGTCAGTAGTAAGGGACCCAGAGCTCAGGGGTCTGTAGTAAGGGACCCAGAGCTCAGGGGTCAGTAGTAGATGACGCACAGTTCAGGGGTCAGTAGCAGATGACGCACAGTTCAGGGGTCAGTAGTAAATGACGCAGAGTTCAGAGGTCATTAGTAAGGGACGCAAAGTTCAGGGGTCAGTAGCAGAGGACACACAGTTCAAGGGTCAGTAGCAGATGACACAGAGTTCAGGGGTCAGTAGCAGATGACGCACAGTTCAAGGGTCAGTAGCAGATGACTCAGAGTTCAGGGGTCAGTAGTAAGTGAACCTCTATCCCACAGTACAGCCACCACATGGCCCTCCCCCGCACAGCTTACCACTATCCATGGTGGTTCATTCCTCAGCACGGGCTCTCTTCCTCCTTTCCCTGGGTAGGCAGGGCTAGCAAGGGAAGGAGGACTTTGATTGGCTACTGCTAAAGCCTATCAGAGTTCTCCTCGCCCTGGAAACAGGGACCCGCCCCATAGCAGATCCTTGCCATGGCTGCAAGTGACAACCACAGAGTGACAACCACAGAGTGACAACCACAGAGTGACAACCACAGAGTGACAATCGCAGCTGCAGAAAAGACAGAGACTCCAATGGCATTCTCCTATGTTGTGCAATGTGTGGGCTTCCCCCTTGGGGTCCATGGCCACGGCACACATTGCACCCACGGAGGATATGCCACTGGTCCTGCACCTGTTGGGTCACCATAAGTAGTAGAGACTTCTTTTATACCATTTATTCTTCATCTAGTTCTGATCCGGGTTCTAGTGCCAGGTGGGCCATAGGTGAGCAGACTTCGTAGATGTGAGATCCGACATCCTTCAGATCAGTATTCTTCTGCTGATACATCTCTGTGATTGTTGCCTTCAATTTGTTGTGACAGGCATATGCACGGTAATTTACCTTCCCGGGGGTAAACGAGGACAATTATAGATCAATCACAAAAAGATTGTCTAGGATATAGAAAACACTTTTCAGAGCAATCACTTACTTGAGATTTTGATAATGAGCGATGTTCTGCTTGTTTACATCACCAGCGGATGGCTTCTCCTCCGTAAAAACAGCTTTTCTCCATTTTGCTGTCTTCCAGATGCCTACGCACAAGGATCAGGTGCTTCCACGTCAAACGCCTGCACTTTATCTGCCATCAGCACCTTAATGATCTCCCTCACCGCGCGCTCCAGTTTATGACCTCGAGCCTGCCAGATCCCCCAGAGACTCCCTATTTACTCTCGGACGGTGGACCGCGATTATCCTCCACACAGCGATGGCTCCGTAGGAATATCCGGAGATAGCCCTCAGCTTATTGAGCTTCCTCCTCTCCTCTCCTAGGGGAGGATTCTTATGCACTGACGACATCTGGAATACGATGTTACCAAAGCAGTTTACATGCCGTATATGCATATTTTTTATTATTAATATCTAGTGTTTTATAGAGTTTTTTAAGGTTAACATGATGTAGATATCTACGTTTTTTGCTGTAAAATGCTGCAGGTGTCATTCAAATCTTTTCTGTCCTTCCTCTCCTTATGTAACGATTAATTACCCAGGACTGTAATATTTTATAGATTGTAATCTATTTCTATGTCACATATCCTGAACCCAACCATTGGCGTCACAAGACCAATCCTCAACGCCATTTTCTGGACCTTTGAAGAAGTCGGCGTAGGCTGGAATGGGGTATGGGGACAAGACTTTTTTGGAAATGGACTTTGGAGGGTCTTGGTAATTCAAAAGAAAACAAAAAACATGTTTTTTTTGGAAAGGTCTTAAGTTTGTCATCTTTGGCTGGTTGTTTTACTCATGGGTTTTATGACATTTGACTGGTATGAAGCCCCTAATTTTTGTTATTCCGTAATCTTGGCTTACACCAGACGTTTCTATTTTCATTCCAGAAAGAGTGTCTTTGGACTGTCAGGTGATGACATCAAGTGGTGTTCCAGGACATACTGGACCCAAGATTATAACTGATATAGGTGAGGTGTCCAGGAGATACTGGATCCAAGATTATACCTGATATACCTGAGATGGTCCAGAGATACTGGATCCAAGATTATATCTGGTATAGTTGAGGTGGTAAGGAGATGCTGGATCCAAGATTATACCTGAGGTGGTCAGGAGATACCGGATCCTAGATTATACCTGGTATAATGAGGTGGTCAGGAGATACTGGATACTAGATTATACCTGGTATAATGAGGTGGTCAGGAGATACTGGATCCAAAATTATACCTGGTATAATGAGGTGGTCAGGGGATACTGGATCCAAGATTATACCTGAGGTGGTCAGGAGATACTGGATCTTAGATTATACCTGGTATAATGAGATGGTCCAGAGATACTGGATCCAAGATTATACCTGGTATAATTGAGGTGGTCAGGAGATACTGGATCCAAGATTATACTTGGTATAATTGAGGTGGTCAGGGGATACTGGATCCAAGATTATACTTGGTATAATTGAGGTGGTCAGGAGATACTGGATCCAAGATTATACTTGGTATAATTGAGGTGGTCAGGGGATACTGGATCCAAGATTATACTTGGTATAATTGAGGTGGTCAGGGGATACTGGATCCAAGACTATACCTGGTATAATTGAGGTGGCACTGCAAGGGTTCTCAGACTTGATCTTATGCAATTGGTGAGAAGAAGACCTTGTACAGGCTAATAGTGGAAGAGCTCTTGGGTGCATGAAGGGTGAAGAGATGTTTTGGATTTTTCTTTAGGCAGTGAGTAGAAGATGCCCATCTTTTATGGGTCATTCAGCGACAGTCCTCTTTGAGATCTTCTGAATTCATTTTTAGAAATAGGGACACAGAAAGCCTTAAATATTTGATGAACTTTATCTAAAGGTGATATCTTATGAACATTAATTAAGTCTTCATCCTTTATGGACAGAGATGAAAGGAGCTTGATAGTTCCTGAACTCCTATGGAAAACCTCTTACTGATATCCTGTTGAAGACCTGACTTGTTGTAGACTATAGAGGACTTGTAGAGACAATGGTAGTTCTTTTTGCGCAGTGACTTGAAGAAATCCATAATTTCTAAAGGCAGCAAGTGACATTCCAGTCTTGTATGAAGAGTGAATGGTAGCTGGCATCACCTCAAGACAATAAAAATAACTTGTTATGGACATTGGTTTAGGTGGTCTAAGAAACATGCCCTACAGGCAGCGAGTTGAAGACATGACTTTTTGTAGATTACGAAGGTCTTGTTGAGAGTTTGTAGAGGAAATAAAGGTAGTTCTTTTTGGACGGTGAACAGAGGGTATCCTTTATCATCTAAAGCCAGTAAATGGTGTTCCAGTCTTGTGTGAGGAGTGACTAGTAGGCAGTGCCTACTGTTGACCTTGCTTATGGTGGAAATTGTCCAAGGACAATACCCTAAGGTTTGCTATGGACATGCTTATGATTGAAGTTGTCCAAGGACAATACCCTAAGGTTTGTTATGGACATGCTTATGGTTGGCGTTGTCCAAGGACAATACCCTAAGGTTTGTTATGGACATGCTTATGGTTGGCGTTGTCCAAGGACAATACTGTAAGGTTTGTTATGGACATGCTTATGGTTGGCGTTGTCCAAGGACAATACCCTAAGGTTTGTTATGGACATGCTTATGGTTGGCGTTGTCCAAGGACAATACCCTAAGGTTTGTTATGGACATTCTTATGGTTGGCGTTGTCCAAGGACAATACCCTAAGGTTTGCTATGGACATGCTTATGGTTGAAGTTGTCCAAGGACAATACCCTAAGGTTTGTTATGGACATGCTTATGGTTGGCGTTGTCCAAGGACAATACCCTAAGGTTTATTATGGACATGCTTATGGTTGGCGTTGTCCAAGGACAATACCCTAAGGTTTGCTATGGACATGCTTATGGTTGGCGTTGTCCAAGGACAATACCCTAAGGTTTGTTATGGACATGCTTATGGTTGGCGTTGTCCAAGGACAATACCCTAAGGTTTGCTATGGACATGCTTATGGTTGAAGTTGTCCAAGGACAATACCCTAAGGTTTGTTATGGACATTCTTATGGTTGGCGTTGTCCAAGGACAATACCCTAAGGTTTGCTATGGACATGCTTATGGTTGGCGTTGTCCAAGGACAATACCCTAAGGTTTATTATGGACATGCTTATGGTTGGCGTTGTCCAAGGACAATACCCTAAGGTTTGTTATGGACATTGAGTTGGAGTTCTGACTATTTCTAGACTACAAGAGATTGTGATGTTTGTGGTTGAAGAGTAGATAGAGGCCGGACTTCGTATGCTACAAGATCATGGCCCTTTGATGAAGACCAGTTTAAAATAATTACCTTGGAAGCAGAGTTTCCAGTATGTTTATGAGCTTTAGTCAGGATCCCATTTCTATGGGAAATAGGTACTAATAAGGACGAGATATATATATATATTTTTTTTTTTAGGGACCATTAGAAAAGCTTCATGTTCTCACCTTCTAGCAGTTAAGATAGGATATTGGATATTATATAAACCCTGAGTAAGGCTCCCGTTGCAGATGACTCACAAGGCCTTTATTAAGGTCAAAGGTTTCATATAAACATTGGCTTAACTAAGGCAAGGCTGCCGTCCATTTTGTCGTATCCACTCGGAGAAGACAGTTAAGCTATGTTCCTCATCTCATATCTTGGTTGTAAGCAATCAAAATCAATTAAATCCTCTAATATATTTATAAAATATACCCTTAAATAATGAATTTTGTTAAATATCCAAATCAGAGTTTTTAATATATATCTATATTATAGAGACTATATAAAGGTACCTATGGGTGATATAATGTACATTATGCATAGAAGATGGTTTGAAATGAGATATGCATCGGGGTTAATATATAAATGATTGTATGTACGTCGTTTTTTTTTTTTTTTTTCTTCCGAGGTCCCGAATTGTCATCTTTTGAGCTCCCAATATGGAAAAAGCAGAACTTAGTAACGCCAGCTTTACTTGAAAGCAAGATATTTTTTTAAATAATCAGCCATTAGAATTGCTGGGGTCTGAGGGTTTCTCTTGTTTTCTCAGCTGTGATATGCTACGTATGCAGAGTGACCAGGGGTGGACTGACCATTCAGAAACCCAGGCCCGGGGTCAGTAGGGGGCCCCATGATATGCCCCTGGTACCTTTCATAGGCTTTTTTGGGTGTGGTTTGAGTGTGGGTGAGGACACAGGGGCCCTATGATCCCCTATTGCCCGGGGGCCCCATGAGTTGTCAGTCCGCCCCTGAGAGTGACCGCACACAGGAGCAACAATTCACCTTCTTCCACATGTGCCTGGCAATTAGCGTCATGAGTACATCATTTTTTTTATTTCGTTTCAGCAGAAAGTTGTAGCTTTTAAAATGCATCATTGGCTTCGGTCATGTGGTCATTTTAGAATATTGTTGAGTGGACTCAGCTTCAGTTTCATCTCCCCGATATAAAGAACACAGAGAACTCAGGGGGTTTGTAGCAGCAAATGAATCTTTGGCGTTTGTCTGGTGGAGGTATGAGTTTTGGTAACACCTGGCGGTAGATCGTATTCTGCCCGTATTGGCACTAGATAGGAATTCAGGGCCAGTTTCTATAGGTTACTGTGAGAAAATAATTCTATTAAGGAAACAAGTAAAATCTGTCAGTGATGATCGATGTATCCTATTTCAGATCTCAAATCATTTTTTTCAGTGGTCCCTTGCAGTAAGATTGAGTAGAAGTGTCTCGGTGGGAATCCTGTAGACTCCAGAGGGGGTTGACGAGGGACAAGATGGGACATTTACTTCTGGATAATCGGGGGACGCGGTTTGACTTAGGTGGGTGGAGTTTGGAATTTCTTACTGGAAAAATCCGTGGTCTAGGATAAGGTGTTCTTCAACATAAAAATGCCAGAAATTTGTGGTTAAAGTGTAGGGCAGGGGTGAGTGGATAGGCTGGCTGAACCCAAGTAATGATCCAGGCAGGTTAGCCATATTCCAATGCTTATCTTTCGAGTGTCTAAAGTTCATTTTAGACCTGTGAATGAACCAAAAACTAGGCACACTATATGGGCAGAAATACAATATGTGTATCCCCATCCAAGTGATGGAGTTCAGGTGTCACCAGTGAAGGGTCCTGGTAATACTCCATCATACAAAGACATTGGAGACAATTGTGCTCTTCCGACCATGTGCTAACAGTTTGGTGAAGACCCTTTTCTGTTCCTCCATGACTGTCCCCTGTGTACAAAGCCAGCTCCATAAAAACATGGATGGCCAGTCTAATGTGGAGGAACTCCAGTATCCTGCACAGAGCCCAGACCCAAACCCTACGGAACACCTTTGGTTTTGAAATGTAACATCAATTGTGCGCCAGGTCCTTTTCTGTGGTGCCCAATATGAGGCCCAACATGGGGTTCAGGACTTCTCATCCAACATCAGTACTTGACCTCACAAATGGGCCCAATTTCCCAGACACACTGTACATTCTTCAGATAAATGGGAGGATGTTATAGCCACAAAGGGGGCTGGCTCTATAAAGACATGGATGACCAGTTTGGTGTGGAGGAACTCCAGTGTCCTATACAGAGCCCCAACCCTACTGAACACCTTAGGGATGAATTGGAACCCCAATGGTGAGCCAGGTCTTCTCATCCAACATCAGTACCTGACCTCACAAATGGGACTAATTCCCACAGACACCCTCCAATATGTTGGGAAAAGTCTTCACAGAAGAGTGAAGAATGCTAAAACCACAAAGGGGGGCAACCTTATATTAATAACCATGAAGGGAGGGTGGCAGCTCCAAAAGAATGGCCATCATTTTGGAATAGAATGTTCTGCATGCTCATGTAGGTGTGAGGATCAGATCTTTACAAACTCTTGGCCATATAGTGTTCTTATTTTGCAAGCTGGACTAGGAGTCCTTGACATTTGGTCAATCAGTTCCTTGGTATCGCTTTTTGCATGAGCATTCCAAGATCCATTACAGCAGTAAGTACAATCTAGTGCAAGTTTTGTATAAGGCTGACCTCACACAACATCAGAATTACCACCACCATTGGCCAAAACACTGCTAACTAGCAAGAGAACAGCAGGAGACAGTAAGGGCACGGTACCGTAGGAGAGAGCATGGCTCCTCTTATCAATCCTGCTACTGGCCAGCAACAGTTGTGTGACGTGACCTTCGGGCTAATGACATTGAGGAGCACCTGTCAAAGGAGAATGTTCTCTTGATGGTTTTACATCCATGGTCTTGCCACATGTGACAGAACCCTAGAGATCTTCATCTTTAAGCGTGGTCCATGTACCAACAGATTAGCCTGTAGCAAACACAGTTGGAAGTGTTACATTGTCACCAATGTGCTTCCATTGTAAAATGCATCCAACATCAGGGCTTATGTACACAAGCATGAAGATATGTGTTGCAAGTGCAATCTTTGTTTTTTTTTAGGATATTAAGCTCGGTCACATCGCATTGCACCTGAGGTGTGAACATAAGAATCATTCTTTATTTATGATTAACAACTGTTAACTAAACGCAAAATTCTAAAAACGCATTACAGGGACGTTCTAAACCTGCAATTTTCAACCAGAGTTTTGTGGAACCCTGGGGTTCCTCCAGAGGTTGCTAGGGGTTCCCTGAACAATGGCAACCTGCCCTCCCGTCTGATAGTGCCTGTATAGTTCCTGGGCCAAAATCCCTCCCCAGAGTCCGGTGCCGGCCACCAATCATCTTTTTGTAGCCATCTGTAGCTGTGCCATTCTCTTCACTGGCCACCATTGTAAGGAGGTCCTTCTCCACTGCTACTGGTGAAGGGGAACCTGTCTGTGTTTCTTTTCTGCAGTTACTTTTTATTTTTGTTGTTATTATTAGTGTAAATTGTTTTGTAATTATAAATTGTTGGCTTTTTTAAAATTTCGATCATTTAAAAAATGACCCACCATGATAGTCTTTATTCTTCAATTTCTTATGGTTTAGCATGACGTCCAGATGTTGATAGATCCCATAGATACCATTTGTAGTAGGGGGTTCCCTAAGGCTTGATAATTATTTCAAGGGTTCCTTTGGGGTAAAAAGGTTGAGAAATGTTGTTCTGAACAATGAGGGAGTCATCAATATTTCTATTTTTTCATGAAAGTGGTGAAAATGACTCGTCTTGTAGATGGGCGTTGCTTCTGACACCCGTGTGCGCAGATCGCGGCGTGGAATCTAGGACATGACCAGCAAATTTCAGGGACTTGTATTTAGACGATCGCACCTTTTAGATCAGAGATCCCTTCAGAACATTCATGGAAGTTCTAAAAATATGTTCAAACGTAAACCGATCGTTTTGGACTTAGATGTGTGGTAATGGTGGATCATTAGGAATGGTAATTCATTTTTTTAAAAAGTTCCATTCATGTTTAAGGAGGCAAACCTGCGGTGGAAGCAGGGCCGTCTTAATAGCATCATGGGCCCCTGGGCATAGTAATGCATTGGGGCCCCTACCAGCCTGCCCTGATTTATGCACCAACTCTGAAGAATTAAATTATAAATCAGGGGTGGGCAACTGTGTCCTTCCAGCAGTTGTAGAACTACAAGTCCCATGAGGCCTTGCAAAACTGACAGTTACAAGCATGACTCCCAAAGGCAGAGGCATGATGGGACTTGTAGTCCACCAACAGCTGGAGGGCCACAGTTGCCCACCCCTGTTATAAATAGTTGATAGATTTAAACATATATTTATTAGTATTTCAATAAAATTGATTTTAAACGATATGAAAACATACCATAAATCAAAGACTAATCAACACGTAGGGCTCAGTATGGGAATGGGGGGGTGGGCAGAAGGCCACAGTATGGGGGGGTTAGAAGGTCACAGTATGGGGGTGGGGTCAGGAGGGCACAATTCTGGGAGCAGGAGGTCACAGTACAGGTTTTGGGATTCTGCCAACCCAGGACAGCTTAGTAAAAAGCATGACTGTCCTGGCAAATCCGGGACACTTGGCAAGTATGATGTAGTGCGAGATTATTATGGGGCACCTGGGGCCCCTGGGCAGTGCCCATGCATTAAGCCAGCCCTGGGTGGAAGAATGGTGGATCTGGTTGTGGTCCTAAGCAGCTACTTCTTTACTCACAATCCGCAAATCGCTCATCAGACGATTCAATTTCTCGAAGTGTAGTTAGAAGTGCCTGGTACAAAAGGTCAAATTGCATGCTAGTTCCTGGGGTGCTCAATGTTTCAAGGAGCAAGGGCCACTGAAGTGATTTGGTAACCAGTCGGGGGCCACAATGAAATTAAATGGTTCTGAAATTTGACGTTTTTTATTTTGAATATTAAAATGAACATTTTCCACCTGCAGTCTCTGAATGCCAGCGGGGGAGGGGGAGGCGAGGAAAAGCCGGATTTCAAAGGTTGCAGGAGGAAAATGGAGAGGTGTCTGTATATGCCACTGCGCCCACCTCCCCTCCTGTCCACCGCGCCCACCTCCCCTCCTGTCCACTGCGCCCACCTCCCCTCCTGTCCACCGCGCCCACCTCCCCTCCTGTCCACCGCGCCCACCTCCCCTCCTGTCCACTGCACCCACCTCCCCTCCTGTCCAAGTGTAAAACAAAATGTGTCAGGGAGGCCGCACGGGCCCCCTGGAGCATGGAGTGGGGTTCGTTCGATGTTTAATACACCAACCTTCTTTTCCTCTTCCAGCTTTTGCCGGCATCGCTCTCCAGGCTGCTAGAAAGGTCCTAGGTGAAGTGCGTTTGGTATCACTCCGCCTGGGACAGGAGCCGGAACTACAGAGGAAGGACTGGGATATGCGGCTCCTGCTTCCTCCGCTGCTGCCGTTGGCTTGACGCACTCTGATGCTCTGGGACGGCGGGTCACCAAGCCCAGATTGCGATCAATGGGTTGCGGGGCCCGGGCATGCTCTTCGCTGGTTTGAGGTTGCCGGCCACATCAGAGGGTTCCACGGGTTGAGCACCCCTACTCAGATCTCTCAGAATAGACCCCAGCTCTCTCAGTAACGAGCCCCTGTCACTGACAAAAGCCCCCCTCCCAAAGGTGAGGGCGTCTGTAGGTCGCATGTTGTTCGCACCACACATGTGAGGTGTCACCGCGAACATTATAGCGAGAGCAATAACTCTGACCTCCTGCGTCACCGCACACGGGTAACCTGGAACGGCTTATGGAGCCTTGCCTATGGAAATTTTTAAGTACTTCAATTTGGCGCCATTCTATATGCAATTTTAAAGCGTGACATGTTAGGTATCTATTTACTCGCCTTAACATCATCTTTTACCCAACAATTGTGCATTAAAAGTTCACTAATGTGTATTTTTTTCACCCAAAATATGCGTTTCAGCAGCTGCTGCGCAAATATCGTGTGGCATAAAAATATTGCAAAACCCACCGTTTTATTCTCTAGGCCTCTGCTTTACAAATATATCATGTTTGGGGGTTCCAAGTGATTATCTATAAAAAAAAAATGCTGATTTTTACATGTATGACAGACACGTCAGGATTGTCCTGGGGCTCGAGTGGGACTCTGAACTTCTTTAGGGAGCCTCACATTTTTGGCTCCAATAGACCTCAATAGAATCTCCTGAAAAACGTGAAATGTGTGTTTTCCTACCTAGAGACCAGCTTTCCATTGGCTAAATGTAATTTCATCAAACATTGCTCACGCTGAGGGCCGGGGGTCAGATCACGCTGAGTGCCGGGGGTCAGATCACGCTGAGGGCCGGGGGTCAGATCAGGCTGAGGGCCGGGGGTCAGATCATGCTGAGGGCCGGGGGTCAGATCAGGCTGAGGGCCGGGGGTCAGATCAGGCTGAGGGCCGGGGGCAGATCACGCTGAGGGCCGGGGGTCAGATCACGCTGAGGGCCGGGGGTCAGATCACGCTGAGGGCCGGGGGTCAGATCACGCTGAGGGCCGGGGTCAGATCACGCTGAGGGCCGGGGTCAGATCACGCTGAGGGCCGGGGTCAGATCACACTGAGGGCTGGGGGTCAGATCACAGATCACACTGAGGGCCGGGGTCAGATCACGCTGAGGGCCGGGGTCAGATCTAGTCTGTTGGATTTGGGGGTGCAAAGTATCGGCACACTTTACTGCTATCCTTGTGGTTACTGTATGCGCGCCATGGGGGCTGGGCTTTGGTGCCTCGTTATAGGGTCTGCCTTGCTGATGCCACTAGTCCTGGGCAAGGGGGGGGGGCACAGCATGGCCGGATCTAGGGGGGTGCTGGAGTGGGCTATGCCCCCCCAGATTTTAGTTATGCCCCCCAAGGCAGCCCTAACCTGCCGCTATACTACCTTAACTTGCCATTATGCTGCCCTAATCTGATACTTTACCGCCCTAGTTTGACACTCTACTGA
Organism: Staurois parvus; assembly: GCF_062004578.1. NCBI lineage: Eukaryota > Metazoa > Chordata > Amphibia > Anura > Ranidae > Staurois > Staurois parvus. The sequence goes on along the minus strand of NW_028319574.1, from coordinate 42,280 downwards.
TCTCAGGTATGCATTGTGTGGGGAGGAGAAGCTCTGCTGTCTGTGCCCAGGCTGTGTGCAGTGCAGGTATGGGAGAAAGAGATGTGCCCCTGTCCCCTGTCCAGCCTGAGGCACAGCCCATCCCAGCACCCCTTAGATCCAGCCCTGGGGCACAGCCTATCCCAGCACCCCTTAGATCGGGCCCTGGGGCACAGCCCATCCCATCCCAGCACCCCTTAGATCCGGCTCTGGGGCACAGCCCATCCCAGCACCCCTTAGATCCGGCCCTGAGGCACAGCCCATCCCATCCCAGCGCCCCTTAGATCCGGCCCTGGGGCACAGCCCATCCCAGCACCCCTTAGATCCGGCCCTGGGGCACAGCCCATCTCAGCACCCCTTAGATCCGGCCCTGGGGCACAGCCCATCCCAGCGCCCCTTAGATCCGGCCCTGGGGCACAGCCCATCTCAGCGCCCCTTAGATCCGGCCCTGGGACACAGCCCATCCCAGCGCCCCTTAGATCCGGCCCTGGGGCACAGCCCATCTCAGCGCCCCTTAGATCCGGCCCTGGGGCACAGCCCATCACAGCGCCCCTTAGATCCGGCCCTGAGGCACAGCCCATCCCAGCGCCCCTTAGATCCGGCCCTGGGGCACAGCCCATCTCAGCGCCCCTTAGATCCGGCCCTGGGGCACAGCCCATCCCAGCACCCCTTAGATCCGGCCCTGGGGCACAGCCCATCTCAGCGCCCCTTAGATCCGGCCCTGGGACACAGCCCATCCCAGCGCCCCTTAGATCCGGCCATGGGGCACAGCCCATCTCAGCGCCCCTTAGATCCGGCCCTGGGGCACAGCCCATCCCAGCGCCCCTTAGATCCGGCCCTGAGGCACAGCCCATCCCAGCACCCCTTAGATCCAGCCCTGGGGCACAGCCTATCCCAGCACCCCTTAGATCCGGCCCTGGGGCACAGCCCAGCCCAGCACCCCTTAGATCCGGCTCTGGGGCACAGCCCATCCCAGCGCCCCTTAGATCTGGCCCTGAGGCACAGCCCATCCCATCCCAGCGCCCCTTAGATCAGGCCCTGGGACACAGCCCATCCCAGCGCCCCTTAGATCCGGCCCTGTGGCACAGCCCATCCCAGCACCCCTTAGATCCGGCCCTGAGGCACAGCCCATCCCAGCACCCCTTAGATCCGGCCCCGGGGCACAGCCCATCCCAGCGCCCCTTAGATCCGGCCCCGGGGCACAGCCTATCCCAGCGCCCCTTAGATCTGGCCCTGCTGGAGACGTGCAAAAATGCCAAGAAAGATGCTAAAAAAACCTACCAAAGATGTTCAGCTCAAGTGTGAAAGGGGAATGAATTTATTGCATTTCTAATTTTAAAAAGTACACAAAAAATAAAAATTGAGGGGCTTGTGGGTCTAACCAATCATATCTAACATATTTCATGGTCTGTGTAATCAGGGGCGTGGCAGGGGCGTGTCCTGTGTGCTGCAAGGCGTCCCTCTTTCTCATTTCAGAAAGGTGGGAGGTATACAATTGGCTCATGCTGCCCCAGAGGCAAGTCAGCCCTAAACTCATGGAAATGCGATTGGCAGTTCAAGCGTTCCTCATATATTTGAGTTTTTATCACAAAATTTGGTGGCTGACTATCAGGTCGAAGCAGAAAGAAAAACTCTCACCTAAAAAAAAAAGCAGAATCTGGGTAGGATTGTTCCGGAAATGTTGCTAAATATAACAAACAGAGATCATGGACATTACAATATTTTCTACATATGTAGCCATGTAACATGTTGCAGGCACCGGGGGACTCATATAAGCAGCCTACAAAGGGGGAACTCAGCAGCTGTACTGCTCATTTATAGAACCTGAAGACACAGGAACCGAAAAGGTGTCACCGCCGTGCAGCATGGGAGTGGCGTGTGAATCGCGGCGTTCGCAAATATTTTGTATTTCACTTCTACTTTTAGCTGTTTGGCCGGGGTTCTACTTTAATACCCCCCCCCCCATCACCCCATCCCCCCAGTTTGTTTGCAGGTAGAAGAGTAGCCATTGGTAGCTCTCTGACGCCGGACACCCATGTGCCTGTCAATCAATCAATCAATCAATCAATCAATTAGGATGTTTGGCAGCACCGCTCATGCAGGAGAAAAGCACAGAATGTTGCAGTGCATCCTGGGAGCTGCTGGTTTGTTTTTGTTATTTCTGGATCACTAAAGAGAAACAAAGTATCCACAATTGTGATTCCGGCTCATGTGCGTCCGGCGGTCGGCGGCAGATGAAAGCCATAAACAGCGTCTTTATTTACTTCTCTTGTATTTTGTATGATCTGATATGGGGGGGGGGGAGGGGCTGTCTTGGATACAATTTGTGATTGTGGAGTCTTTCCTTGTAGGGATACAGAGGGCGGAGCCTACTGGCGGTGATACGGCGCGGGGTGAAGGCGGCCACACACGTATTGATTTCCGATTGATTTCCGGAAGGATTAGGTGGATGTGATGCATTGCTGGGGGCTGCACCCGTATACATGGTGGGCTTTAATGCCACGTTGCCACATGTATGCGTCCTGCTGGCGCTTCACGGAGCGCGCTCAGTCCTCAGCACTGCGACTGTCACCGAAATCTCACAGTCTGGAGCAGGAGCTTCCTAATCGTGACCAATCACAGGGATCATATTTATGGGAGCCCCGCCTACCGGCCTCCGGGGTACAGAGACCCCTTAATGGTCCGACAGGAGTCAGCGGTAACATGATTGGTACAAGATAGGATCTATAAAATATACAACAGGAAAAAAAAATGGGGCCAACTTCATGGGGCCACGCGGTCTTTTCTGCCATCTATTTATAAAAAACTTCATAATATTCATCGAAAAAATCCTCGCGAACGTTCGTCCTGTGCGGATTGGACAGAAATGAATGTTCTTTAGGCTGTTTTCTCTTCTGAACGAATGTTCTTTACAGAGGAGTTCCGTCCCCCCCCCCACTCCCCCTCCAAAAAGAATGAAACGTCAGCAACTACAAATACCGTAGCTGCTGACTGTTAATATCAGGGCGCTTACCTGCCCCGGGATCCAGCGGTGTCCTCACCCCGAGCCGATTCTTCAGTCGCCTGTTGGGTGCTGGCGCCGCCATCTTGACTAAGGGAAACCGATATGCAGCTTCACAGCCATTTTCCTACAGCGCATGCGTGAAGAGCGCTGCGCTTTGTGAATGGGCCGCAGTAATCTGGGACTTTGGAGAGCTGTGGGGGGGGGGGGGGAGAACCTCCGGCTCAGTTCGGTGAACAGAGCCAAAAAAGTGGGAGTGGGTACCTCTCAAAAGCAGGAATCTGCTCCCCCCCCCCCCCAAAAGGTGCCAAACATAGGGGTGGAGGAAGGGAGGAGGTAGAAAAGTGGAGCTTCCCCTTTTGGGTGGAATTCTGCTTTAATTATAGGTGGAAAAATACTGTATTGCAGCCACTAGATGGAGCTGAGGAGCTTTGGAAGAAGAGATACAATGTAACCATTCTAGAGAACACAGAAGACAATGTAACCATCCGATATAATGTAACCATCCGATACAATGTAACCATCTGATACAATGATTATTATTATTCGGGATTTACTAATATAGAGCCAACAGTTTGTGCAGCACTTTACAAAATGACAATGTAGCAATTCTAGAGAACACTGGGAATAAAGATAACTATAGGATACAATGTAACCATTCTAGAGAACACCTGAGATAAATGAAATCATAGGATACAATCAGGGGCCAAGGGCCTGGGGTCAGTAGGGGGCCCCATGAAATGCCCCTGGTACTTTTTATAGGCTTTTTTGGGTGTGCTTTGAGTGTGGGCAAGGAAACAGGGGCCCCATGATCCCCTAATGCCCGGGGGCCCCATGAGTTGTCAGTCCGCCCCTGGATACAATGTAACCATTCCAAAGAATCCTCGGGGGCATTGGCAAATAAAGGAAACTATTGGTTACAGATATTTGCTCATTCCCTCCAGCGTTCTCTAGAATTGTTACATTGTATCTCTTCTTACAAAGACCTATATATTTCCTGCGCTCCTCAGCCCCCTCTAGTGACCATAATGCAGTATTTTACCATTGCTCATAATAAAAGAAGATTTGTTTTCGGCCAGTTTGCACAGACTGAACATCCATGCTGATTGGTTGGATGAATGGCGGCGCACGTTCTCTATGTTCTCGACGTTTCTAGAATTCATCTTTGATTATCAGTTAAATTATAGAACAATTCAAGAGACACTTGACAGTTGGAAATCTGATCTATCCAAAGCAATCATTTAATCGATTCCAATCACTCCCTGAAGTGATCCAATGGAGGGAGTGAGGTTGGGGATTCGTCAGATTTTGGTTTCATTGATAGATACGTGTATGGCCACCTTCAAGGAGCGTTCCCCTCCGCGGTGGAGGGAGAGAGCGGATTCCAGCGACCCCCGCGGGGAAGTTTGCGCTCGTTCTGGAGAAGCACACGACTCATTCATCAAATCATTAAAGGCACTTTATTTTTGTACCTCTGATCTCTGGACATTTCATGTTTTCACACGAAATCGGCTTCTTTGTGATTCTGTTTACAAATTTCCAGTATGCAACTTTATTCATAAAGGTTCTCTGTACAGAAACATGTCTGCCGTGCGCTTCATTAAAGGTCTGTTCCTAAAGCTCCGTGTCCCCCAGCGATGGCTGATTTATTGATGTTCACTTTTATATACAGATCCCTGTCCAGGGATACCGAGCTATATACACCGAGATATATACACCGAGATATATACACCGAGCTATATACACCGAGATATATACACCGAGACATATACACGAGACATATACACCGAGACATATACACCGAGACATATACACCGAGATATATACACCGAGCTATATACACCGAGCTATATACACCGAGATATATACACCGAGATATATACACCGAGACATATACACCGAGATATATACACCGAGATATATACACCGAGACATATACACCGAGATATATACACCGAGATATATACAACGAGACATATACACCGAGACATATACACCGAGATATACACACCGAGCTATACACACCGAGCTATACACACCGAGATATATACACCGAGATATATACACCGAGACATATACACCGAGCTATACACACCGAGCTATACACACCGAGACATATACACCGAGCTATATACACCGAGATATATACACCGAGCTATATACACCGAGATATATACACCGAGCTATATACACCGAGATATATACACCGAGACATATACACCGAGACATATACACCGAGACATATACACCGAGATATACACACCGAGCTATACACACCGAGCTATACACACCGAGATATATACACCGAGACATATACACCGAGCTATATACACCGAGACATATACACCGAGACATACACACCGAGACATACACACCGAGCTATATACACCGAGACATATACACCGAGCTATATACACCGAGACATATACACCGAGCTATATACACCGAGACATATACACCGAGACATATACACCGAGCTATATACACCGAGACATACACACCGAGACATACACACCGAGCTATACACACCGAGACATATACACCGAGACATATACACCGAGACATACACACCGAGACATACACACCGAGCTATACACACCGAGACATATACACCGAGCTATACACACCGAGATATATATACACCGAGATATACACACCGAGATATACACACCGAGATATACTCACCGAGCTATACACACCGAGATATACACACCGAGATATACTCACCGAGCTATACACACCGAGACATACACACTGAGATACATACACCGAGACATATACACCGAGACATATACACCGAGACATACACACCGAGATACATACACACCGAGATATATACACCGAGCTATATACACCGAGACATACACACCGAGCTATACACACCGAGACATACACACCGAGATATATATACACCGAGCTATACACACCGAGCTATATACACCGAGATATACACACCGAGATATATAAACACCGAGCTATACACACCGAGCTATACACACCGAGATATACACACCGAGATATATATACACCGAGATACATATACACCGAGATATATACACACCGAGATACATATACACCGAGCTATACACACCGAGATATATATACACCGAGCTATACACACCGAGATATATATACACCGAGATATACACACCGAGATATATATACACCGAGATATACGCACCGAGACATACGCACCGAGACATACACACCGAGACATACTCACCGAGCCATACGCACCGAGATATACGCACCGAGATATACGCACCGAGATATACTCACCGAGATATACACACCAAGATATACACACCGTTCATATATAACGGATGACCACCCAGCTGTATCCTACACTGGCATTCTATAGAGCATGTCATTCCAGCAGCGGCCTGCAGGGGTCACTATGTCCACTTTTGATGAAATGTTTTTTTTTTCTTTTCTATTGTTTTGTTTGTTTTATATATTTTTATATACAGAGATCAGCATGTAAACCTGAGGCGGGACTGTGCAGCACGCCGAGCACTGCGCCTGTGTCCCCCTTCCAGGTATTTATTCCCTCTCCCAGAGATCACAGGACTCCTGCTTGCAGCAGACAGACATCATCTCATAGCAAAGTCACTGGATGGAGCTCCATGATGTGTTCAGGCAGAGTTACTGAAGGCTCCTGTGGCCTCTTCCATGCGGCCGGGTGTGGCAGTCCAGGTCCAGTGATAACATGGTGGCCTCACCTCCCACACACAGACTGCACAGACTAGGAGGGGGATCATGGGGCGCCCACTAACACCCGGCCACTGCTGGGGTCTGATGGACTCCTTCCCTCCCTCCTCTTCCAGGCAGACAAGAACTCAGGAGGTTGGAAAGGTGTAACAAGTTGCCACGTTGGAGGCCAGGGACTCTTTTCTGTAAATGGGGACACTTTTGTCCTGGGGACACCTCCTGAAATTGGGGACTTTCCCCGGGAATCATGGACCTTAGGCCAGCCTAGGTCCCGCCCCCTACAGAGACATCTGCCAGAGGCTTCCAATCACAAAGTGTGGCCTGTCCCTCTGCACCCCCCTACCTCCATAACATGGCCTGTCCCTCTGCACCCCCCTACCTCCATGACGTGGCCTGTCTCTCTGCACCCCCCTACCTCCATGACGTGGCCTGTCCCTCTGCACCCCCCTACCTCCATGACGTGGTCTGTCCTCTGCACCCCCCCTACCTCCATGACGTGGCCTGTCCCTCTGCACCCCCCTACCTCCATGACATGGCCTGTCCCTCTGCACCCCCCTACCTCCATGACATGGCCTGTCCCTCTGCACCCCCCCTACCTCCATGACGTGGCCTGTCCCTCTGCACCCCCCCTACCTCCATGACGTGGCCTGTCCTTCTGCACCCCCCCTACCCCCATGACGTGGCCTGTCCTTCTGCACCCCCCCTACCCCCATGACGTGGCCTGTCCCTCTGCACCCCCCCTACCTCCATGACGTGGCCTGTCCCTCTGCACCCCCCTACCTCCATGACGTGGCCTGTCCTTCTGCACCCCCCTACCTCTATGACGTGACCTGTCCCTCTGCACCCCCCTACCTCCATGACGTGGCCTGTCCCTCTGCACCCCCCTACCTCCATGACGTGGCCTGTCCCTCTGCACCCCCCTACCTCCATGAAGTGGCCTGTCCCTCTGCATCCCCCCTACCTCCATGACATGGTCTGTCCTCTGCACCCCCCTACCTCCATGACATGGCCTGTCCTCTGCACCCCCCTACCTCCATTATGTGCCCTGTCCCTCTGCACCCCCCTACCTCCATGACGTGGTCTGTCCCTCTGCATCCCCTACCTCCATGACTTGGCCTGTCCCTCTGCACCCCCCCCCCCCCCCCACCTCCATGACATGGCCTGTCCCTCTGCACCCCCCTACCTCCATGACATGGCCTGTCCCTCTGCACCCCCCCTACCTCCATGACGTGGCCTGTCCTCTGCACCCCCCTACCTCCATGACGTGGCCTGTCCTCTGCACCCCCCTACCTCCATGACTTGGCCTGTCCCTCTGCACCCCCCCCCCCCCCAACTCCATGACATGGCCTGTCCCTCTGCACCCCCCTACCTCCATGACGTGGCCTGTCCCTCTGCACCCCCCTACCTCCATGACGTTGCCTGTCCTCTGCACCCCCCCTACCTCCATGACATGGCCTGTCCCTCTGCACCCCCCTACCTCCATGACGTGGCCTGTCCCTCTGCACCCCCCTACCTCCATGACGTGGCCTGTCCTCTGCACCCCCCTACCTCCATGACGTTTCTGAGGTTCAGGTGCAACACCCCCTCCCTCCCCCCCACCTATCCTCTCCCTCCTCCTACCAAAACTGCCAACTACAACAGGTTTGGACAGGAGCATTGTCAGTCTGGGGGGGGAGTGATAGATGGACTGGCAGATTTATATACACTAACACATTGAGGACAAACCTCGGCTCACACTTTATAATCCGTTACACTTTCCGGATGAAGGTTTTCCTTCACTAAAAGCTGATCATTGTAAGCCCCCCCGTCAGCAGGAAATGATTTGTCTCAACCTTCTAACTGCTACTTTGTCTGGACAGCTTGGTCTGTTGAAACAGGAAGTGATGTGAAGTTAAAAAAAAATAACAGACTTACTGGCAGGATCACCAGGTCAAAATAAAGAAAAGAAAAAAAGAAAGCTAATGCAGCCGTCACATCTAAGGATCGGTAAGCTGCAATCGAAATCATTTTTGGTTTTGAGTTTAGCACCCCATGGATACAATGTAACAACGGGGGGGGGGTGGAAATAAAGGAGACCATTGAGTTACATGTATTTGCTTATTCCCTCCAGCTTTCTCTAGGATTGTTACATTGTTTCCATGGACGTTATACCACATTAACCTCTTCAGGACCAGCGACGGAGCAGCGCGACGCTGGACTTTCCGCGGTCACTCCGGAAACATCGCCCCGATATCACTTCATACAGATCTCTGGTACAAGCAATCAAAGGGGCAGCAAGACAGGAGGGAGGGGGCAGTGGGACAGGTGGGGGGGGGGGGACAGCGAGACAGGAGGGGGGGCAGTGTGACAGGTGGGACAGGAGGGGGGCAGAGGGACAGGAAGGGGGGCAGTGGGACAGGAGGGGGGCAGAGTGACAGGAGGGGGGGCAGTGGGACAGGAGGGGGGCAGAGTGACAGGAGGGGGGGCAGTGGGACAAGAGGGGGGCAGAGTGACAGGAGGGGGGGAGGCAGAGTGACAGGAGGGGGGGCAGCGGGACAGGAGGGGGGCAGAGTGACAGGAGGGGGGGCAGCGAGACAGGAGGGGGGAAGAGTGACAGGAGGGGGGGCAGTGGGACAGGAGGGGGGCAGAGTGACAGGAGGGGGGGCAGTGGGACAAGAGGGGGGCAGAGTGACAGGAGGGGGGGAGGCAGAGTGACAGGAGGGGGGGCAGCGGGACAGGAGGGGGGGGCAGTGGGACAGGAGGGGGGCAGTGGGACAGGAGGGGGGGCAGTGAGACAGGAGGGGGGAAGAGTGACAGGAGGGGGGGCAGTGGGACAGGAGGGGGGCAGAGTGACAGGAGGGGGGGGGCAGAGTGACAGGAGGGGGGGCAGTGGGACAGGAGGGGGGCAGAGTGACAGGAGGGGGGCAGAGTGACAGGAGGGGGGGGAGGCAGAGTGACAGGAGGGGGGGGAGGCAGAGTGACAGGAGGGGGGGCAGTGTGACAGGAGGGGGGGGCAGAGTGACAGGAGGGGGGGGCAGAGTGACAGAAGGGGGGCAGTGTGACAGGAGGGGGGGGCAGAGTGACAGGGGGGGGGCAGCGGGACAGGAGGGGGGGGGCAGAGTGACAGGAGGGGGGTAGTGGGACAGGAGGGGGCAGAGTGACAGGAGGGGGGGGCAGAGTGACAGGAGGGGGCAGCGGGACAGGAGGGGGGTAGCGGGACAGGAGGGGGGCAGTGTGACAGGAGGGGGGGCAGAGTGACAGAAGGGGGGCAGTGTGACAGGAGGGGGGGGGCAGAGTGACAGGAGGGGGGGCAGAGTGACAGGAGGGGGGGGCAGAGTGACAGGAGGGGGGGGGCAGAGTGATAGGAGGGGGGGGCAGAGTGACAGGAGGGGGGGGGCAGAGTGACAGGAGGGGGGGGCAGAGTGATAGGAGTGGGAAGTGTCACTCACATTGGACTCTCACACACCTTGGGAAGCTCCAGTCCTCCAAGCTCTTACCTGTCCAGCAGCAGCTCCTCCAGATGGTGTCAGTGGAGAGGATCTGGTGTCAGGATCTGGTGTCAGGATCTGGTAGCTGAGCCTGTGTCCCATCTCCAGCTGCAACAAAGAGCAGGGGGGTGTAATGGGGGTCCTTCACCCTGACCACGTCCTCTTCTTCCTCCTCCACTGGCACCCCCTGGTGTCACCCACCCCGCACAGCCCAGCACATACTGCGGATCCGAACCAGAACCTGCTTGATAGTGGGCCCCGGCTGCTCTCTTTGCACACTGGGAATCCGCCCCGCCTTAAACATGGCCCTGGTTGGGGCCCCTGTTTGTGTATCGCCTCCCCCCCCCCCCCCCGGTGGCAGCCACTCACACCCACATGTGTCCTCTGCCTGGCAGCGGCGTGGCTCCCCTGAACAATGCCGCCCCAGGCGCACGCCTAGTTTCCCCACGGTAGGTACGCCCCGGGTTACATAGTTACAAGTCCATCCAGTCCAAGTAATAAAAAAAGATAAATGAATAGAAGATCTTCCATACATGTGGGATCTCTATGGAAGCGTGTGGGCGGGGCTTATCACCCAAGCCCGCGGTGGGACCCCGTGACCGCACTTGCTGAACTGTAAGCTTGTGGGCCGCGGTCATGTGACATCAGCATTAAGGCGGCACTCCGGACACAACCCCCCTGGGGGGGGGCACCACCTCCGTCCCCTCCTCCAGCGCAGCTACGCTCGTCACCTCACTACCAGTGGTAATTTGGGCATTTAGTGTGAACCCCGTAGTTATTGACGGGCTTTTCATCCTCCTAGGATCCACTTCTCTCTCCCCAGGCTGGGCACATAGGCTCCCCGAGCCACAGCATTGGTTGCAGGTGTGGGGTACTGGTCACTAGGGAGGGGGTCAGTCTCACCTACCCCCCCCCCCACTACCAGGGTATACCGTCCCCCATGCCAAGTCACCTGACTCCCGCTGGCTGCCTGCTATACCATTCTTCAGCACTTCCTGGTTACTCATGGCAGCGGCACTCGGCTGCATCTCCCACCAACTCCGCAGCATGATTAACCCATTCATGGTGTCTCCTCTTCACCCCCTTTTGTACAAACCCCCCATTCTTTAATACGCCCCTCATGCACCCCTTTATGGAAACTCCAGATCACGCCCATTAGATGTACAATGGCAGGGCCAGATCTAGACCTTGGGGGGCCCGAGGCACTTCATGTTCGGGGGGCCCCCTCATACACAGAGTTGGTTTACATTCTCAGTGGATACCGCCATCCTGCGGTCATGCGTGCGCACGGCTACCTTGACTGTAAGCGCTCTATGTGTGGTTTGTGTGAACCACCAAAATTCGTTTTACAATATACCCGTCAGGAGTAAAATCGGTTACAGATGAGATGTAGTTAAAGTATTATTATTAAGGTGCCTCTCTCACTAGCTAACCCATTGTGCTTTGGGAATCCTTTGTTACAGGGAAAAAAAGTCGCAAAATCTTTGGCTTACCAGTAAAAGGTCGACGGCGCTGGTCAAGGCGTGGGTTCGGTGTGGGCACTGTGCGAGCCACTTTTGGATCTGCTACCAGTCAGTCTACCACCCACTGCTTATGCAGTCAATTGGAACACTGGACCTTACATGAAGGTCGAAGTGTCTAACACCCACAATGCTCTGCAGCAGGAGAGAGCTGATGTGGTCTCAGGGCTGGGACTGAAGTAAGGGGGCTACGTCTGTGGTGACGGGCGAAGGGTCACAATGGGGGAACTAGAGTCATCTGCACCCATCAGTAAGAGCGAGATCATGGCGGAGCCCACATCAGAGAAGCCAGCAGCAGAAGTGATTCCAGTACCCTACATGATTGAGGAGGCAGAGTGCTCTATGGAACAAGGTAAGCCCTCTGGGGAAAATATAGTCAGACCTCGGGCCCCCCAAGTTCATCTCACATCCCAGTGAAAACAATGACTGGGACACCTCTGAAGGGTCACAATCTGAGTGGTCCTGGAGGGACAAAAAAGAGGGAGAGGACCAGGACTGTTCAATATTGCAGGGTGCTGAGAACCTCCACTAGACTCAAGTATATGGAGAACACGGGGTAGAAATGTCCAATCCCCACCCTCTCACGGGGACCTTACCCCAGGATGAGGCCTACAAAGAATTAAGAAAGCCGAGAATCCTTATGTTCTCCAAGGGAGAGGAGGCAGAATTAACCCCCACAACTGACCCTGAGGGAACAAGGCAGGACCGGGACCATTCAATATTGCAGGGTGCTGAGAGCCTACACTAGAGTCAAGTATATGGAGAACACAGGGTAGAAATGTCCACACCCCACCCTCCCACGTGGGCCTTGCCCCAGGATGAGGCCTACAAAGAATTTGTTAAGAAAGCCGAGAATCTTTATGTTCTCCAAGGGAAAGGAGGCAGGATTTACCCCCACAACTGATCCTGAGGGAACAGGGCAGGACCAGGACTGTTCACTATTGCAGGGTGCTGAGAACCTACACTAGAGTCAAGTATATGGAGAACACAGGGTAGAAATGTCCACACCCCACCCTCCCACGTGGGCCTTACCCCAGGATGAGGCCTACAAAGAATTTGTTAAGAAAGCCGAGAATCTTTATGTTCTCCAAGGGAAAGGAGGCAGGATTTACCCCCACAACTGATCCTGAGGGAACAGGGCAGGACCAGGACTGTTCACTATTGCAGGGTGCTGAGAACCTACACTAGAGTCAAGTATATGGAGAACACAGGGTAGAAATGTCCACACCCCACCCTCCCACGTGGGCCTTACCCCAGGATGAGGCCTACAAAGAATTTGTTAAGAAAGCCGAGAATCTTTATGTTCTCCAAGGGAAAGGAGGCAGGATTTACCCCCACAACTGATCCTGAGGGAACAGGGTAGGACCAGGACTGTTCACTATTGCAGGGTGCTGAGAACCTACACTAGAGTCAAGTATATGGAGAACACAGGGTAGAAATGTCCACACCCCACCCTCCCATGAGGACCTTAGCCCAGGATGAGGCCTACAAAAAATTCCTTAAGAAAGCTGAGAATCTTTATGTTCTCCAGGGGAGAGGAGACACCATAAAGCCACCCAGATTTTCCAGGCTACGAAGCATTGTGCGGAAACAGGTAGCTTTAGAATATGGGTATGAGTGCCATTGTGTTCCAGAGCAGCTGATGGAGGAAACTGAACGTCATTGCCAGGGTTGGTGTGACAGAGAAATATGAAATTTCCTCGGCATCCCCAAGCCTTACCGGAATCCAGGTTGATTTCTGGCGGAGGTTTCTGGACATCCTGGACAACTGGAGCCGGGGAAGGTCCATATACAAGGACTGAGCCAAGAGTCACAAAGCTGGCCGCAGAGCACAGGTGACTGGTGGCCTCTGTCCTGTTAGGGAAGATCCAGCTATTAACAGCGGCCCTTATGGGGGCAGCGCTACACTTGGATGGCGGGAAGGCCTCATTTGCAGCAGCTGGGTTGTGATAGTTGTAGGTAAGCACAGGAGTACAGTGGGGCAAAAAAGTATTTAGTCCCCACCAATGGTGCAAGTTCTCCCACTTACAGAGATGAGAGAGGCCTGTAATTGGCATCATAGGTAGACCTCAACTATGAGAGACAGAATGAGAAAACAAATCCAGACAATCTCATTGGCTGATCTGGAAAGAATTTATTTGCAAATTATGGTGGAAAATAAGTATTTGGTGAATATGAAAAGTTCATGTCAATACTTTGTTATATACAGTATCCTTTGTTGGCAATGACAGAGGTCAGACGTTTCCTGGAAGTCTTCACAAGGTTGGCACACACTGTTGCTGGTATGTTGGCCCATCCTCCATGCAGATCTCCTCCTCCATGCAGATCTCCTCTAGAGCAGTGATGTTTTGGGGCTGTCGCTGGGCAACACGGACTTTCAACTCCCTCCAAAGGTTTTCTATGGGGTTGAGATCTGGAGACTGGCTAGGCCACTCCAGGACCTTGAAATGCTTCTTACGAAGCCACTCCTTGGTTGCCCGGGCGGTATGTTTGGGATCATTGTCATGTTGGAAGACCCAGCCACGTTTCATCTTCAATGCCCTTGCTGATGGAAGGAGGTTTGCTCTCAAAATCTCACGATACATGGCCCCATTCATTCTGTCCTGTACATGGATCAGTCGTCCTGGTCCCTTTGCGGAGAAACAGCCCCAAAGCATGATGTTGCCACCCCCATGCTTCACAGTAGGTATGGTGTTCTTTGGATGCAACTCAGCATTCTCTCTCCTCCAAACACGACGAGTTGTGTTTCTACCAAACAGTTCTATTTTGGTTTCATCTGACCATATGACATTCTCTCAATCCTCTTCTGGATCATCCAAATGCTCTCTAGCAAACTTCAGACGGGCCCCGGACATGTACTGGCTTAAGCAGGGGGCCACGTCTGGCACTGCAGGATCTGAGTCCCTGGCGGCGTAGTGTGTTACTGATGGTAGCCTTTGTTATGTTGGTCCCAGCTCTCTGCAGGTCATTCACTAGGTCCCCCCCGTGTGGTCCTGGGATTTTTGCTCACCGTTCTTGTGATCATTTTGACCCCACGGGGTGAGATCTTGCATGGAGCCCCAGATGGAGGGAGATTATCAGTGGTCTTGTACGTCTTTCATTTTCTAATTATTGCTCCCACAGTTGATTTGTTCACACCAAGCTGCTTGCCTATTGCAGATTCAGTCTTCCCAGCCTGGTGCAGGTCTACAATTTTGTTTCTGGTGTCCTTCGACAGCTCTTTGGTCTTCACCATAGTGGAGTTTGGAGTGTGACTGTTTGAGGATGTGGACAGGTGTCTTTTATACTGATAACAAGTTCAAACAGGTGCCATTGATACAGGTAATGAGTGCAGGACAGAGGAGCCTCTTAAAGAAGAAGGTCCAGGTCTGTGAGAGCCAGAAATCTTGCTTGTTTGTAGGTGACCAAATACTTATTTTCCACCATAATTTGCAAATAAATTCTTTCCAGATCAGCCAATGAGATTGTCTGGATTTGTTTTCTCATTTTGTCTCTCATAGTTGAGGTCTCCCTATGATGCCAATTACAGGCCTCTCTCATCTTTGTAAGTGGGAGAACTTGTACAATTGGTGGGGACTAAATACTTTTTTGCCCCACTGTATATAGGTATATAGAAAAAAGCTACACTATGATTACCTGTATGTTATATTATAATAAGAGAGGATAACACTGGGACAGGAATCTTAGGGAGGGGTGGGGGGTGGTAAGAGCTGCTGCAAAATGAGTGTAACTATCCTAAAACTACATGAGAGTATGCTCCCCTTCTATATATACAGTATATATATACATTGTATACAGTCCGGGGGAGGGGGGGACTCACTTCTGGGAGAGATACATATATATATATACATTGTATACAGTCCGGGGGGGAGGGGGACTCACTTCTGGAAGACACTGTATATATATATATATTTTATGGACGATGGAGATACCTTCCCCGGGGGAGGGGGGAGGCTGTTGATGTTCAGTTTTAGTTTTCACACCTTCAGACTTATCAGGCTTCTCAGTCACATGTTTGTTGTGTAACATCGCAGCGAATAAACGGCCGCACTTCTATCTGATACCATCCATGGTGACACTGCTGGCCGCCTCCTGACACCAGCTTCCCTAAATAACCAACAGATCTGATAAGGGATCTCTCACTTCTGTGTCTTCTCTATTACTAATTCCTGGACTAAGAACCAGAAAATTCACCGCAGTTTTTGCAGCAAATGTGAACTCCACATAACTGGCACCGCGTATCATAAATAATGACCTTCAATAAGATACGTTTTCCCTCATTTTATTCTTTACATCTCAGGGCTGCTGATCTCCTGCTTCCAGTCTACATCCACTCCAGTCGTGGCTCCATGGCATTCCTCAGGGCGGCTTTCCTGATGGTGACAACAGTGGACCATGTCTGTGTAATGTGTGCTGGCTGCTTGTAATCTTCATCAGAAGCCCATGTGAAAGGGTGACAACGCAGGAGCACAGCTGGGAGACAAGGACAGAGCGTTGTCACACTCTAACAGGAAGTGCCATAACAAGGACCTACATAACAGGATCACCGGGGATTATTTCAAAGCTGAAGCTTTCCTTTCACTTTAACCAGTTCCCTACCGGGACAATTCGGACATTTCTCTCCTACATGTAATAATCGGTATTCTTTGGCTAGAAAATTACTGAGAACCCCAAACATTATATATATTTTTTAGCAGAGGCCCTAGAGAACAAAATGGTGAGTGTTGCAATATTTTTGTGTCACACGGTGTTTGCGCAGTGATTTTTCAAACACAATTTTTTGTGAAAAGGTAAACTTTAATGAAATTTATTTCACACAAACACTATATAATACCTATTTGTTTGTTATATATAAAAGATGATGTAATGCTGAGTGAATAGATACCAAACATGTCCGCTTTACAATTGTGTTGCTTGTCTCAGGAAAATGCTCACAGCCGAGGAGAAATGCAGCTCTGAATCAGCCGTCTCCTTCGTGGCTGTTGTCAGATCACCTGCAGCAGAAGCAGAGGGCGGGGCCATATGGACCTCATAACTGGGTTAGTAAATACCCAGCAACATGGAACAAAGTACTATATATACTGTCCTATAAAATGACTAGAAGGTGACATTGTATCCAACCCTCCGCTCCCCGATGACTAGAAGGTGACATTGTATCCAACCCTCCTCTCCCCAATAACTAGAAGAGGTGACATTGTATCCAACCCTCCGCTCCCCAATAACTAGAAGAGGTGACATTGTATCCAACCCTCCCCTCCCCGATGACTAGAAGACGTGACATTGTATCCAAACCTCCGCTCCCCGATGACTAGAAGAGGTGACATTGTATCCAACCCTCCGCTCCCCAATGACTAGAAGAGGTGACATTGTATCCAACCCTCCTCTCCCCAATGACTAGAAGAGGTGACATTGTATCCAACCCTCCTCTCCCCGATGACTAGAAGAGGTGACATTGTATCCAACCCCCCGCTCCCCGATGACTAGAAGAGGTGACATTGTATCCAACCCTCTGCTCCCCGATGACTAGAAGACGTGACATTGTATCCAACCCTCCGCTCCCCGATGACTAGAAGAGGTGACATTGTATCCAACCCTCTGCTCCCCGATGACTAGAAGACGTGACATTGTATCCAACCCTCCGCTCCCCGATGACTAGAAGAGGTGACATTGTATCCAACCCTCCGCTCCCCAATGACTAGAAGAGGTGACATTGTATCCAACCCTCCTCTCCCCAATGACTAGAAGAGGTGACATTGTATCCAACCCTCCGCTCCCCGATGACTAGAGGAGGTGACATTGTATCCAACCCTTCGCTCCCCGATGACTAGAAGAGGTGACATTGTATCCAACCCTTCGCTCCCCGATGACTAGAAGAGGTGACATTGTATCCAACCCTTCGCTCCCCGATGACTAGAAGAGGTGACATTGTATCCAACCCTCCGCTCCCCGATGACTAGAAGGTGACATTGTATCCAACCCTCCGCTCCCCGACGACTAGAAGGTGACATTGTATCCAACCCTCCGCTTCCGGATGACTAGAAGGTGACATTGTATCCAACCCTCCGCTCCCCGATGACTAGAAGAGGTGACATTGTATCCAACCCTCCACTCCCCGATGACTAGAAGAGGTGACATTGTATCCAACCCTCCGCTCCCCGGTGACTAGAAGAGGTGACATTGTATCCAACCCTCCTCTCCCCGATGACTAGAAGAGGTGACATTGTATCCGACCCTCTGCTCCCCGATGACTAGAAGAGGTGACATTGTATCCGACCCTCTGCTCCCCGATGACTAGAAGAGGTGACATTGTATCCGACCCTCTGCTCCCCGATGACTAGAAGAGGTGACATTGTATCCGACCCTCCGCTCCCCGATGACTAGAAGAGGTGACATTGTATCCAACCCTCCGCTCCCCGATGACTAGAAGAGGTTACATTGTATCCAACCCTCCACTCCCCAATGACTAGAAGAGGTTACATTGTATCCAACCCTTCCCTCCCCGATGACTAGAAGAGGTTACATTGTATCCAACCCTCCACTCCCCGATGACTTGAAGAGGTGACATTGTATCCAACCCTCCGCTCTCCGATAACTAGAAGAGGTGATATTGTATCCAACCCTCCGCTTCCCGATGACTAGAAGAGGTGACATTGTATCCAACCCTCTGCTCCCCGATGACTAGAAGAGGTGACATTGTATCCGACCCTCTGCTCCCCGATGACTAGAAGAGGTGACATTGTATCCGACCCTCCGCTCCCCGATGACTAGAAGAGGTGACATTGTATCCAACCCTCCGCTCCCCGATGACTAGAAGAGGTTACATTGTATCCAACCCTCCACTCCCCGATGACTAGAAGAGGTGACATTGTATCCAACCCTCCACTCCCCAATGACTAGAAGAGGTTACATTGTATCCAACCCTTCCCTCCCCAATGACTAGAAGAGGTTACATTGTATCCAACCCTCCGCTCCCCGATGACTTGAAGAGGTGACATTGTATCCAACCCTCCGCTCTCCGATAACTAGAAGAGGTGATATTGTATCCAACCCTCCGCTCCCCGATGACTAGAAGAGGTGACATTGTATCCAACCCTCCGCTTCCCGATGACTAGAAGAGGTGACATTGTATCCAACCCTCCGCTCCCCGATGACTAGAAGAGGTGACATTGTATCCAACCCTCCTCTCCCCGATGACTAGAAGAGGTGACATTGTATCCAACCCTCCAGTCCCCGATGACTAGAAGAGGTGACATTGTATCCAACCCTCCGCTCCCCGATGACTAGAAGAGGTGACATTGTATCCAACCCTCCGCTCCCCGATGACTAGAAGAGGTGACATTGTATCCAACCCTCCACTCCCCAATGACTAGAAGAGGTTACATTGTATCCAACCCTTCCCTCCCCAATGACTAGAAGAGGTTACATTGTATCCAACCCTCCGCTCCCTGATGACTTGAAGAGGTGACATTGTATCCAACCCTCCGCTCTCCGATAACTAGAAGAGGTGATATTGTATCCAACCCTCCGCTCCCCGATGACTAGAAGAGGTGACATTGTATCCAACCCTCCGCTTCCCGATGACTAGAAGAGGTGACATTGTATCCAACCCTCCGCTCCCCGATGACTAGAAGAGGTGACATTGTATCCAACCCTCCTCTCCCCGATGACTAGAAGAGGTGACATTGTATCCAACCCTCCAGTCCCCGATGACTAGAAGAGGTGACATTGTATCCAACCCTCCGCTCCCCGATGACTAGAAGAGGTGACATTGTATCCAACCCTCCGCTCCCCGATGACTAGAAGAGGTGACATTGTATCCAACCCTCCGTTCCCCGATGACTAGAAGAGGTGACATGTATCCAACCCTCCGCTCCCCGATGACTAGAAGAGGTGACATTGTATCCAACCCTCCTCTCCCGGATGACTAGAAGAGGTGACATTGTATCCGACCCTCCGCTCCCCAATGACTAGAAGAGGTGACATTGTATCCAACCCTCCTCTCCCCGATGACTAGAAGAGGTGACATTGTTTCCAACCCTCCACTCCCCAATAACTAGAAGAGGTGACATTGTATCCAACCCTCTGCTCCCCGATGACTAGAAGAGGTGACATTGTATCCAACCCTTCGCTCCCCCATGACTAGAAGAGGTGACATTGTATCCAACCCTCCTCTCCCCGATGACTAGAAGAGGTGACATTGTATCCGACCCTCCGCTCCCCAATGACTAGAAAAGGTGACATTGTATCCAACCCTCCGCTCCGAAGACGTGACATTGTATCCAACCCTCCGCTCCCCGATGACTAGAAGACGTGACATTGTATCCAACCCTCCGCTCCCCGATGACTAGAAGACGTGACATTGTATCCAACCCTCCGCTCCCCCATGACTAGAAGAGGTGACATTGTATCCAAACCTCCACTCCCCGATGACTAGAAGAGGTGACATTGTATCCAAACCTCCGCTCCCCGATGACTAGAAGAGGTTACATTGTATCCGACCCTCCGCTCCCCGATGACTAGAAGAGGTGACATTGTATCCAACCCTCTGCTCCCCGATGACTAGAAGAGGTGACATTGTATCCAACCCTCCGCTCCCCGATGACTAGAAGAGGTGACATGTATCCAACCCTCCTCTCCCCGATGACTAGAAGAGGTGATATTGTATCCGACCCTCCTCTCCCCGATGACTAGAAGAGGTGACATTGTATCCAACCCTCCTCTCCCGGATGACTAGAAGAGGTGACATTGTATCCAACCCTCTGCTCCCCGATGACGAGAAGAGGTGACATTGTATCTGTATATCGTGTTGGGTAGAATATTGACATACTTAAAATTGGGGTCAGAAAACCCCCACACCCCAATCCTCGGAGTGGTGATATGTCTCAATCATCACTGCTATGACATTTTTCTTCTTTTGAGGGAAAATGGTGCGTTCCACCAGAGCCACCGAGTTGCGTCAACAGCGTTCTTACAAATGCTCTGTCACCATCTGTCTCCTCCGCAGTTCTAGTTTTCTGTCCCAACAGACTCTGTGGGGTGGATGTAGTTCTATGGGGCACATCGGTCACATTGTCCTTGTAAGTATATACTGCAGCTCCTGTCACTATTGTATCTAGAAGATCCTATCACAGTATTGCACACGATGAGAGTCAATGTCACACAATTATGGAAAACCTTTTTCCTGAAGTGGACTTGGTGTCAAATGTATTTTATATGTTAACGTCTTTGAGAGCATCAAATGCTTCAGGCAATCTCTAATACAGTTTTAACTTTAACTTATAACTTTGGGCGATAACCTTTGACCTCAAACTGAGTCTCAGTGACCTGACAGCACCAGAAAGGTTCTCACCCGAAGTTGGTCTCTAGTATCAGACCCGTAGTGGCCACATCAACCTACAGCCCTGATGAAGGGTAAGGCAACTCCCCGAAACACATTGGACTTGCTCCTGTGAATTAAGTTCCTCAATAAACCTCTTCAAATCCAACCTCAGTTGTGACTTCTACACTGGGCCGCCTCTAAACCTGCTCTTGATCCCCCCCCCCCCGGAGTGTCACCTTCAGAGAAGTAGCAGACAGAGACCTAAATCAGTCTCACCAACTCCACCTCCATCTGCAGTTCTCTACCTGGCCACTAGTTGTCCCCCGTCGTAGATTGCTCCTTTGAGAATACTCTATAGAGGTCTGGCATCGTTCTTTACACGTCTGCGACTTGTCATGCGATTTGCAGCACATAAAGTCAGAAAACATTTCAGGCGCAGCCGTTCTAATCACTTAATGCGTCTCACAAAGGTTTCCTGCACTACTTTGATGCGACTTCGAGTTCCATGGACTCTAATGTTGCATGAAAGTCGCACAGGAAATGGCACAACAATTGGACCGCTGCAGTGTGAACCGAGCCTTAGTGATGGCATGTGGTCCGGACAGGAGTGGGTGTTTCTATGACGACATTATTAGTTTGGTGGAGGGTTATCTTAGCAATTAAAATTTTCCAAAACTTTGTAAGGTTGAATTTTTCATGTTTAATACATTTTGAGCCAAAATCACAATCGTCCCAATACTGACCGCCGGCTGTAAGGCTCTCCGCTTGTCTGATGGTGGATTTCACTGGAAGGATCGCTGACCGCCGGCTGTAAGCCCCTCCGCTGGGGTGATGGTGGATTTACCTGGAAGGATCGCTGACCGCCAGCTGTAAGCCCCTCCGTTGGGGTGATGGTGGATTTCACTGAAAGGATCGCTGACCGCCAGCTGTAAGCCCCTCCGTTGGGGTGATGGTGGATTTCACTGGAAGGATCGCTGACCGCCAGCTGTAAGCCCCTCCACTGGGGTGATGGTGGATTTCCCTGGAAGGATCGCTGACCGCCGGCTGTAAGCCCCTCCACTTGGGTGATGGTGGATTTCACTGGAAGGTTCGATGACTGCCGGCTGTAAACCCCTCCGCTGGGGTGATGATGGATATCGCTGACCGCCAGCTGTAAGCCCCTCCACTGGGGTGATGGTGGATTTCACTGGAAGGTTCGATGACTGCTGGCTGTAAACCCCTCCACTGGGGTGATGGTGGATTTCACTGGAAGGATCGCTGACCGCCAGCTGTAAGCCCCTCCGCTGGGGTGATGGTGGATTTCACTGGAAAGTTCGATGACTCCTGGCTGTAAACCCCTCCACTGGGTTGATGGTGGATTTCGCTTTCCGTTATCACGTTCTCGCCTTACCGAATAATCCTGTACAGTGCAATGCCATGCGAGGAAGAGTCCAGACCCCCCCCCAGCTGTATATACAACACCGGGATCTGATTGGTGGATCTGTTAGGAAGCACTCCCGCTCTAGGCTTGCCCCGCCTCCTCCCTATAACACCGTGTGCTGAGCGATCCTGTTTCTGTACATTATTTTTTTTCTGTTGAACCAGAAGTGACTATTGCACTGCAAAACGATCGATGTCTATAGAACATAGAAATAAAATATATGAAGCCAAAAGCTCTATATGCTGGAGAATGTACCGCTGGCTGCCTGGTTTATTGCTCCATCTGGTCCTCAGTCTGAATACAGAATACATGAACGAGGAATAACATAAAAAAATAGTTTTTATTATCGGGGTTCAGAAATAACGACATTTACATGAACCTGTAGGTGACCGCTTTGCTCAGTGTGTCTGGCCAATTACATTCCTTTAAAAGTCACATGATATGAGCGGCCATTGTGTGCTGGCTGGGTAGAGGGGTTCTCCAGGGATGGCAATAAAGTGGTCTATTATCTGGGTGGAGGGATTCTCTGGTTCTCCAGGGATGGGGATAAGTTGGGCTGGTATCTGGGTGGAGGGGTTCTCTGGTTCTCCAGGGATGGGGATAAGTTGGGCTGGTATCTGGGTGGAGGGATTCTCTGGTTCTCCAGGGATAAGTCGGGCTGTTATCTGGGTGGAGGGATTCTCTGGTTCTCCAGGGATGGGGATAAGTTGGGCTGATATCTGGGTGGAGGGATTCTCTGGTTCCCCAAAGATGAGGATAAGTTGGGCTGATATCTGGGTGGAGGGATTCTCTGGTTCTCCAGGGATGAGGATAAATTAAGCTGTTGTCTGGGTGGAGGGATTCTCTGCTTCTCCAGGGATGAGGATAAATTTGGCTGTTATCTGGGTGGAGGGATTCTCTGGTTCTCCAGGGATGGGGATAAGTTGGGCTGGTATCTGGGTGGAGGGATTCTCTGGTTTCCCAAGGATGAGGATAAGTTGGGCTGGTATCTGGGTGGAGGGATTCTCTGGTTCTCCAGGGATGAGGATAAATTAAGCTGTTGTCTGGGTGGAGGGATTCTCTGCTTCTCCAGGGATGAGGATAAATTTGGCTGTTATCTGGGTGGAGGGATTCTCTGGTTCTCCAGGGATGGGGATAAGTTGGGCTGTTATCTGGGTGGAGGGATTCTCTGGTTCCCCAAGGATGAGGATAAGTTGGGCTGTTGTCTGGGTGGAGGGATTCTCTGCTTCTCCAGGGACAGGAATAAGTTGGGCTGTTATCTCAGCTGTGTGAAGTCTGAGCCCTTATTGGAAATCATCAGTTCCAGGACAGAACAGTTGAAGATTAAGAGCAACACAAAGTCAGTCTATTCAGTCATTATTGCACAATAAAGACAAGAATAATTCAACACATTTTGGGGGTCAGGGGTCACCCCTTACCTGAGGCTCCAAATAAGAGGAATACTGCACAATAAACATTAAAATAATTGCATATTAAAAAGGTATTGATACGGGTCACCACTTAAGACATCCTGATCAGCGCCCCTCCCCCCCATCACTGTAGTTAATATCCTTGTATTGCGCAATACAAGCAGAACAGAATGGAGCGCCAGCACCGGACGCTGAGAAGAGCGCTGGCTTTGTATTCGTTTACTTTCATTCTGCAGTTTATTGTCCAATTATTCCTAATTTATATCCAGATATGAAGCTCTGATGAAGGGGGACTCGGCCCCCGAAACGCATTGGCTCTTTTTTTGCAATAAAGGCTGGACTTTGATCAGACTTGGTGCTGTCATCCTTTAGATTATCCCCCCCCCCCTCCAACAAAGGTTACCTCCGTTGACAGTGTTGCCTCTCTTTTGGAATTCAGGCCCATTGTCCTTCCCTCCCGTCCTTCCCTCCCGTCCATCCCTCCCGTCCATCCCTCCCGTCCATCCCTCCCTCCTGTCCATCCCTCCCTCAATACAGCTCCCTGTAGGGCAGAATGGTTGTCGGGAGTTACCTTTTCCTCATTCCTGTTCATTTTATAAGGGGCTGGGGAAGAACCGGCTTGTGTCTCAGAACATCGCACACCGCAGAGCATCTCAGCAGGCAGAACATTGGGGTGCAATGAACAATAAATGGCAATGCGATGCGAATCCACCACACACATGGAGCGGCTGTCCTGTAAGGCACATTATGGGGTGAAGCCCCGACACCTCGTCTGCCTCAATGCAACTTACATTCAGGGCTCAGACTTCAGATCAGCAGCTGAACTCCAGGATGAACTGAATGTTCAATATAAAGCTCCCCCTCCCCCATTTACACCGCAAAATGTTCTCAATAAGTGGATGCAGAACCAACAAAATGTTACTTTTACTGGCTGTGACATCATCATTCTACAAACATTGAATCAATCTCTGGCCGCAGGGAGGAGGATCTGTAAGGCGCTCAACGTCACATCCCTCGGGCACCTGACTGATGCTCTATGCAGTGGGCGGGTCTCTAGGTGTTGCCCAATGGCTGAGCAGGACAGGCAAAGGAAAAACCTAGCGGGATCTGTAGAAGGGATCCACCAATGGCATCAGTGCTGCAGCCTGAGCACCATGAGGGGCTATTACACGATTGGTCACCCTGCGCTATGGAGACGGAGGTAAGACGTACGGGGCCAGCGGCCATTATTGAACCTACACCGAGGGATGGATTTATGGTGGAGGTAAGACGTACGGGGCCAGCGGCCATTACTGAACCTACACCGAGGGATGGATTTATGATGGAAGTAAGACGTACGGGGCCAGCGGCCATTACTGAACCTACACCGAGGGATGGATTTATGATGGAGGTAAGACGTACGGGGCCAGCAGCCATTATTGAACCTACACCGAGGGATGGATTTATGGGGGAGGTAAGACGTACGGGGCCAGCGGCCATTACTAAACCTACACCGAGGGATGGATTTATGATGGAAGTAAGATGTACGGGGCCAGCGGCCATTACTAAACCTACACCGAGGGATGGATTTATGATGGAAGTAAGACGTACGGGGCCAGCGGCCATTATTGAACCTACACCGAGGGATGGATTTATGGGGGAGGTAAGACGTACAGGGCCAGCGGCCATTACTGAACCTACACTGAGGGATGGATTTATGGTTGAAGGACGCAGAGCATGCTCCAGATAACCCACAAGGTGGCCATTGTACGCATCCATTTACTATCATACTGGAGTTCAGCTTTAAAGAAGCCTCAAAAAGATAAATTTCAGGATATTAATTCATGATAAAATACTTCTCTCTGCTTGTCAAAAGAAACACTGAACGCTTCTCCAGTAAATCACATAATTATGGCAGCTATTATTGGCCATCAGCTCCTCCCCTGCATGAAGCCCGATTTGTGGCTGTTCCTAGTGTGGAGCTGTTTCTCCCTCCCCCTCTGCTGTTAGTGCTCCTGTCGGTCAGTGCGATGTGTGTTGCAGTCACACTGACCGGCCTCCTAATTCCCCTGCATGAGTAGTGACAGCGCTGGTCCTGGGCGGAGACGAGCACTATCAATAAAAACTAATTTAGTTTCCTACTGAGCAGCATGGTCAAACAGTGGGGGGAGGGGGGGTGCTGTTGACCATGCTAGCTCCAAATCCACAGCACCTATCAAAATGGGACATTACTCCTCC
This sequence comes from Staurois parvus, assembly GCF_062004578.1. Lineage (NCBI taxonomy): Eukaryota > Metazoa > Chordata > Amphibia > Anura > Ranidae > Staurois > Staurois parvus. The sequence goes on along the minus strand of NW_028319574.1, from coordinate 16,198 downwards.
TGCCCCCACTTTGTCCCCTTGGGGGGCAGAAGGAGCAGCAGAGGTGTTGGTGGGACTTAATTGTCCGTAGACTAGAAGCCACTAAGCAGCCTCCTCTGAGTGCAGAACATAACTTGTTCCTGGAGAACCCCTCCAAGTGATGCGCACAGTACTGTGTTCCTGACCCCACATTCAGGACCCCTTCCCCCACATTCAGGACCCCTTCCCCCACATTCAGGACCCCTTCCCCCACATTCAGGACCCCTTCCCATGAACGCTGTTCAGAAGTTCCTCTTTGTCGCTCCGGTACCCGCTCTCCTTCCACTGCGCCCGGAGTTCCTGCAGGATCCTCCCGATCTCCTTCCCTGAAGAGATCCCCAATCGGCGGAGGTCGTGCCCACTGACCGGGAAGCGAGGAAGAGTCCAGCTTTCCATCTCCTTCAGGAGCCGCTCTTCTCCTTGGTACTTCAGCAGTTCACACACCTTCTTCTGGATATCCAACTCTCGGGACTGGGAGAGAGAAGAAGATAAAGATCTGAACGTTGAATCTTTAGGATGATGGAGCTAAAAGCTCTTGTGAGTATTTGTATATCTGCAGTTCCTCCATTGACTTCAATCACACACAGCCATTGACTTCATTCACACACAGCCCTGTCTGCCCCCCTCCCCCACACTGCAAGGGTTCACTGCTCAGCAAGAGGTACAAGGATAAGGAGCAATGGTTGCCGGGGTTTGTAGCCGAGGATTTGCCCAGCATTTTGAGGCCAGTTGCATTACCGATACACCGCCATGTCACAGACTCAGTGGGGGAAGTCTTGTTGCTAAGAATGGCCCCGTCCCAAACATTTCCCACACTTCCCAGCTGGATAGTTTGTTGGTGACGTGTGTCGCCCTTCCATGGGCACCTTACTGCAAAGGCCAGTTGGCCAGTCCAGTGGGGTGGTTGCCATCTGTAAGAATGACCCCGGCTTACCCTCCCTTAGAGGTTCTAGGGGCCTCTACACTGGATCCTCTGAGGAAGCCGGCCCCTGTAATCAGGACCCTGGGCCTCCTATAGTTATAGAGCCTTCATCAGAGTCTTCCTCAGGCTGGGCTGAGCCCAATGTCCTCCCCACAGGGACCTTCACATTCTCTGACCACGTACATTCAATATTGAATTGGAATTTATTGGCGGGTGTAATACACAAATTATTGACTTCGATTTCACAGAACTCCATCTGTACACTTTGTTGTCATAGAGAGACAATTAGATTACAAAACTGATTGTACATTTTTTTATGTTAGCCCTGAAGAAGGGGGAGGCCGTTCCCCCGAAACGCGTTGATTCGATGCGTTTACTCCGGATTCTTAACCATTTATATACAACGGCCGGACGGTGGCAGTGCAGGGGCGGGTGGCTCTTTATAAACGGCTCCCCGCCCCCTGCTTGTGCGCCCTCCCTGTGTGCATGCAGCACGGCGATCCAGTGCCCGCTGTGTCCTCCAAACACAGTGGAACACCGATCGTCGTACGGGACCTCTGTGGTCCCGATCATGTGATCAGTGATTGGCCAATCAGTGATCACATGCAGAGTAGTAAGCAAGATGTCACTTCTGACATCATTGCTTACTACGTGTGAAATCTGTGAATGATCACCAAGGTCACATGGTACAGGGCCATTCACAACAGCCTTGTACCATGTGACAAGCTGTGACCAATCACAGCTCACACAGTAGTTCTCAATGGCGGCAGGAATGCAGTCAGAGAGAAGGAGAAATGATTCCTCTTACAGCCTTTAAAAGCAATCAGTGAAGAAGAAAAAAAAAAAATCATCACCCCCCACAAGTAGTAGTGTCACCATGGTGACTGTACTGCTAGGGTGACAGTATGTAAAAAAAAAAAAAAAAAAACAAATAAGAATATAAAAAAACTAAAAATAAGTAAAAAAAAAGTTTAAAAATTATAATTTTTGGTTATAAAATAATTTGGGTTATTTATTTTTTTTACTAAAAAGATAACGGAATACATTTTGGCCGAGATTTATGAAGAAATATTATTTATTTGCAAAATTTTATTACAAAAACACTTTTTTTTCAAAATTTTTGGACTTTCATTTACATAGCAAAAAAAAAATAAAAATCCCAGTGAATAAATACGACCAAAATAAAACTGTATCTGTCTCAAAAAAATGCTAAAAAATTCATATGGGTACAGCGTTGCATGACCCCAACCTGCTATATCTGCTACTGGATCCCGGCTTGCTCACCTCCTGGTGGGGCGATCCTGAGGAGCGTGACCTGGTACTAACATGCAGCAAAACCCATCCCCACCATCAGGAGCTCTGCTGAATACCGGTTGGTGCTTAGACCCCGCAGCTCGGGTGAGCCCGTGTCATCTGCCAGGGTGATCTGCCTGTCGGTGGGAGGGAGACTCTCTACTGCTATAGCGTCTGGTCTCGGAGTCTGACCTCTGACCCCTAAGGAGGCGGGATTGCTTTGTAAACAAACCCATGTGGTCACCATGATTGCACATGATCAGGAACCAATCAGAGTGATGCATTCTCATTACAAGACCAGTGTGGTCAGGAAGTCGGAGCCGCCATTGTTCACCTACAGATTGGGAGAGATGGGGGTCACTCTACTCACGTCGATAATGTGGTCCTGATAGGGCTTCAGTGGCAGTCTGTCCGTGTGCTCCGCCCTCAGATCCCGCCTCTCCTTCAGGATGAACAGCGCCAGGACTTTCTCCTCTTTGGAGATCTTCAGCCTCAGATCCAGTTTGTGGACGGAGTCCGGATGTGAGAAGAGTGCAGTCAGGAGGGTCATGGGTCGGGGTGATAAATGTTCGGCTCGGGAACAGACCTGAGCAAACTCCTCCAGGTTCCCGTCCTCTGGTAATCCTGAGAACAAACCAGGAGAGGCGTTGTCATCACCAGGACCGGGCAGAGGACTTGGCGTGTTTTCTGGATGTCCTGATAATCAGTGATGGGCATATGGCGTGTACACCGTTCTCTCAGACCCCGCCCACTGGCACTTACCTTCATTGCTCCTGCACGGTCACGGTCCCTCTCTGGCTCGGTGCTGCTTCTGGACCCGGTCTGAGGTGTCTCAGCCAATGACGTCATAGGTGCATGCCTCTTAAAGGGGCCACACCTATTTAAAGGACACATCCACATGTGCAGAGCTCAAGCAATGCTTCTACCCGTCTACACTGCAGCCACCTCAACTCCCTGCACTCCTCTGCCTCTGTCAGTGTATATATATATTTTTATATATTTTTTTTAGCAAATCCCCCGGCTTCTGGTCCCTTCGCCTCGATGCCGATGACGTCATTCAGGCCTCCCAGAGCAATCCAAGGATCCAAAATATAGTGTGAAGGTGCAGGACTGCAATCTGTGTAATGTGATCTCCCTGCTACTCATGTCTGTGTCGGCACAACAGCCACTAACACCACAAAGCTGCTGCTCTTCCCTGGAGTTGGTCACCTGCTGGCTACACGTGACACACAGTACAAGACACATTCATATGTAGTCCTCCATGTCTGCCACACGGAAAGGAGGAGACATACAGAGGACACACCCACCGACATGTGGAGCCACGCCCAGCTCATACAGAAGATGCATCAGATGAGTGACGTGTCTTCCTTCTAAGGTCTTCTTCAGTTCCACCCAGATCCTCTCCCCCGAGATCCCGCTCAGTCCCGCAGCATTGCCTCTGATGGCGTCCAGTGTAGCCGGGCTGTGAGTTCCGGCCTTGTCTGCCATCTTCCCGTAGAACCTGCCGGAAGAACACCATCGGGAGCTGGACACCAATGTTCTACTCAGTCATACGGTACATGGCGGGTCTACATAGACATCCCTCCAGGGTCACACAGCCGGCTCCATCAAGACATGGAGGACCAGCTTGGGGTGCAGGAACTCGGGGGTCCTGCATAGAACCCGGACCTCAACCCCATAGAACACCATCGGGATGAATCAGAATGCCAATGGTGACCCAGATCTTCCCATCCAGCATCAGGACCTGACCTCACAGACCCCTCCAAAGTCTTCCCAGAAGAGTGGGGGATGGTAAAACTTACCTTGTGTGTCCCTCCCATCATAGAGGTGTGATATACAGTACATCTATGAGACCACGCCTTGTCCCCTCCCCCGATAGACTCATAGAGGTGTGATATACAGTACATGAGACCACGCCTTGTCCCCTCCCCCGATAGACTCATAGAGGTGTGATATACAGTACATCTATGAGACCACGCCTTGGCCCCTCCCCCGATAGACTCATAGAGGTGTGATATACAGTACATGAGACCACGCCTTGTCTCCTCCCCCAATAAGCTCATAGAGGTGTGATATACAGTACATCTATGAGACCACGCCTTGTCCCCTCCCCCGATAAGCTCATAGAGGTGTGATGGTCGGGCTGACATGTTTCTGGGCGCAGGAGACTCTCCGCTCCCACATGAAGGAATTAGAGCCGGGCAGCACAGCGGCTAAATGGTCAGCACCTCCGCCTGGCAGTACGCAGGTCGTCAGTTCAAATCCCAACCACGGCACCACCTGCCTGGAGTTTGCATGTTCCCCCTGTGCCTGCGTGGGTTTCCTCCGGTAACTCCGGTTTCCTCCCACACTCCAAAGACTTGCTGGGAGATTAATTGGATCCTGTCTACATTGGAAGGACAAGGCGAGGTCCTATATATATATATATAATTGTTTCTCAACCTTTTTTTAGTAAAGGCACCCTTTAAAATTATGGAGTCTTGCGGCCCCTCCATTCTAAAATGTGAAAAACTATTCTAATAGTTGTATATAACGCAGCGACACCCCCACATGGAGGACCCCCAACATTAGAGGGGATTTATTCTTCCAAAGCAAATACACTTTTGCACCCTGGTACTGACTAGTGTGCCTATGTTACTCTTCTCCCTCACTTTTTATCTATCACTGATCTAATGTGACCCCAACACTGATGGAGAGGGGCGGGGGAGGGTCAAACAGGGATGTTGTGCAGGCAGCTGACATCCTCCTTATCAACTGATGATGTCATTGGTTGTCAGGATGCCAGCAGTTAGGTCATAATGGTGCACAATGGAAACCTGTGGCTTTGTGTGACTAGAAGGCCGGCTTGTCCCACCCGCTGGCTGTATACAAGTTTTGGGCAATTTTTAGACATTTTGCCAAGGCACCCCTGAAGAAGCCTCAAAGCACCCCGGGCTGCCTGGGCACCCCTGAAGAAGCCTCAAGGCACCCCTGAAGAAGCCTCAAAGCACCCCGGACTGCCTGGGCACCCTGGTTGAGAAAAGCTGATATACAGGACCACGCCTTGTCCCCCTTTCCTCTGAGCTCATAGAGGTGTGATGTTCGGGGTTCACATTTTTCTGTCCCAGTCATTTATCTCCATACAAGGAGCTCTGTACATTGGGGGGGTCCTGCTGGGAGGCCCACCGCTCTCATGAGGTCCGCAGACGGATATTTATGAAGACTGATGGATTTTCCCTCACCTGAGGTATCGCAGGATTCGCAGATAGTCCTCCTGGATTCGTTTTGCTGGATCGCCCACAAATCGGATGCAGTGACTCTTCAGGTCCTCGTAGCCACTGAAGTAATCATAAAGCGTTCCGTCAAATCCTGAGGAGCACCAAACAAAGGAGCCATTTATTGAAGGGACATCTCCATCCAGTCTTACCTGGGCAGTGGCGGGACAAATCACATGCCAGCTTCTTACCTCTCGGAATCCAATCAGGGGGCTTCCCAGCAGCGGTTTTGTGTCTCAGCCCCGCCCACAAAGCGGTAATGAAAATTTGTTTCTCCGGCACCCGGAACCCCCCAGTTATACTTCTTATGCAATATTATGGAGCCCCCGAGAAGGGCCGGATCTAGCCTGTCCGATGTGGGGGTGCAATAAAAATGTTGGGGGGGCAGAGGATGGGGGTAAGTAGGGCAGAGGACAGGGGTCACCGCTGGCTGGGCAGAAGACGGGGGGGGGGGGGTCACCGCTGCTCCTCCCATACCTGAACTGCACACAGCCTGGGCACAGGCAGCAGAGCTCCTCCGCAGTAAAGGACAGTAGATATCAGATTAGGGCAGCATAGTGGCAGGTTAGGGATGGTTTGGGGGGGCACAACTAAAAATCTCAAGGACATAGCCCACCCCAGCACCCCTTATTTCCCCGTAAAATCCTCCCCGGTGTAGAAATCCGAAACACCCCCCCCCCCCAGACTGCCGCCATCTTGGATGTGATGTCAGCAGCTCAGAGTGACACTCTATAGCACGTCAAACACAAGACCCGCCAGGCCATTTCCTGCGGTCCTCCCACTTCTCCTGCAGCTGCGGCACCCCCTCGCCTCTGACCCCGCAGCACCCCCTCGCCTCTGGCCCCGCAGCACCCCCTCGCCTCTGGCCCCGCAGCACCCCCTCGCCTCTGGCCCCCTGCAGCACCCCCTCGCCTCTGGCCCCCCGCAGCACCCCCTCGCCTCTGGCCCCCGCAGCACCCCCTCGCCTCTGGCCCCCGCAGCACCCCCTCGCCTCTGGCCCCCGCAGCACCCCCTCGCCTCTGGCCCCCGCAGCACCCCCTCGCCTCTGGCCCCAACCAGCAGTCGGCAGCATAGAGGAGGACAGGACTCCCCCTACAGACCCCACACTTATCTGTGCAGCCTTGGAGAGGCTTGTCCCTGCTCCCCCCCCCCCCCCACCATCTCAGAGAGAACAGAACTCCTCCCACAAATCCTGCTCTTCTCTGTGCAGCCGCAGCACCCCCTCTTCTTTGCCTCTCCTGCTCTCAGCAATCAGCAGACTCCAGTCCTCCTCTGGTCCTCCTCCAGACCCGGCACTTTCTGCTTCCCAGCTCACCCCCAGCTTCTTCCTGGCAGCAGCACAAGGTAAGTGGGGGGGATAATGTAAGGGAGGGTGGGGGACACTTGACATCTGATGGTGTGGGGGGGTCTTGACATCTGAAGTAAGGGGGGGTTCTCTGGACATCTAGTCTTACAGATAGATCAGGGCAACCATAATGCCGATTCACCCGGGATGAGATGGAGTTAGACACCCCTGATCTATAGTATTCCCCCCCCCCCCCCGGCTGCTACATAAAAGCTATGTAGGGAAGGGCAGAGGAGCTGGGCCAGCACAGACAGTACTTGGACACTCCCAGAAGGCGTGAGCTATGACACACAAGGAGGGAGGGGCTGTACGAGGGAACGGACTCCTCTGGATTGGTCAGATTTTCTAAGTTCAGCGGCACCTTTTTCTGAACAAAAATATCAACAAGTTTCCGGAATGTTCCAAAGATCAGATTGGTGGAGACCGCCGTGTTATTCGGCTCCGCCCCTTCCTCACCTAAAAACATGGAGTTGATGGTAAGGTCCCGCCTCTCGGCGTCCTGCTCCCAGTCTGTGGTGAACTGCACCTCGGCGTGCCGCCCGTCCGTTGTCAGGTCCACCCTCAGCGTGGTGATCTCGAAGTTCTGATCGTTTATCTGCGGAGAGATGAGACGTTCTGAATCTGCGACAGGAGGACGATCGCAGCGCGCACATCGATCGCCAGGTACGCCCCGTAACCATTCATCTGCCGGCGGACTATATATATATATACACAGCCGGGATGTCCCACCGAGACGCCGGGAGGGGCGAACATTCCTTCAGTGGGGGAGGGGATTTCAGGAGGAAGGGATTGACACCCATGTTCCCTCCACGCCCCACTGAAAATGTACGCGGCCCCCCAAAATCCACACCAGACCCTCATCAGAGCGAGCAACACAACACTTCATATTCCCCCCTGAAGATAGAACAGATGAGGTTGTACGGAGTAAGCAGATACCCAACATGTCAGGGGTGAGCACGGTGCGCCTGCCAAACGGCAACACCGGAACCCTCCATGTCCCATAGGTGGCGCTATAACCGGCTGCCTCCGTCCTGTAATAGAAGAACTGCGACACGGCGGCAGGGCTGCGCAAAATCACATATATATATGACTGGCATTTCCGGATAGGGGGCGCTATTGGCGGCTAGAGACGTCAATCACCAGGCCCTGGCTGAAGATTCACCACCGGCGATTGTTGGTGACGGCGCCGTGTCTTTTCCCGCACTCACCCTGGCAGTGACGGCACCATGTCTTTTCCCGCACTCACCCTGACAGGGACGGCGCCGTGACTTTTCCCACACTCACCCTGACAGGGACGGCACTGTGTCTTTTCCCACACTCACCCTGGCAGTGACGGCGCCGCGTCTTTTCCCGCACTCACCCTGGCAGTGACGGCGCCGTGTCTTTTCCCGCACTCACCCTGGCAGTGACGGCGCCGTGTCTTTTCCCGCACTCACCCTGGCAGTGACGGCGCCGTGTCTTTTCCCGCACTCACCCTGGCAGTGACGGTGCCGTGTCTTTTCCCGCACTCACCCTGGCAGTGACGGCGCCGTGTCTTTTCCCGCACTCACCCTGGCAGTGACGGCGCCGTGTCTTTTCCCGCACTCACCCTGGCAGTGACGGCGCCGTGTCTTTTCCCGCACTCACCCTGGCAGTGACGGTGCCGTGTCTTTTCCCGCACTCACCCTGGCAGTGACGGCGCCGTGTCTTTTCCCGCACTCACCCTGGCAGTGACGGTGCCGTGTTTCTCCCCCTTGTTGTTGATCATTCTGATCCCGGCCTTCAGGAAGAGATCCTTCATCTGCTCCGGGGTGGCGGTGGTGGCGAAGTCGATGTCATGCGGCTGTTTACCCAGAAGGAGGTCCCGGACGGCTCCGCCCGCAATACGCAACTCGTACCTCTCCTGAGAGAACAGACCTGAGAGAAGACAAAGATCCGTCACATTGGATGACAGCAGAATGTCCCCGCAGGAGGTCAGAGGAGATCCTCCCATTACATCTAGGGAGGGATTTCCTCCCACTTCCTGTTGTGTCACCAGGACAGGAAGTGAAGGCCAATTCCCCCAGGGGGACACAGACTGCAAACACAAACATTCCCTACTATGTCCAAAACTAAAAAGAAAAGTTTTGTCTTCCTCTGATGTCACTGAACTCTGATCTTCTCACAATGTGCATTAGAAGCTGCAGCCAGTCAGATAGAGCTCCGCCCCATTTCCTGGCTGGAGGACGTCCAACATCATCTAGCACTTTCCTTTCCAGCCTGACTGTCCCCGGCCCTTTCATTGGATTTCAGTTCTTTCAATCATGGAGGCTCAGCATCACATGTGGGCGTTACCTATGCAAATACAGCCTACATAGGAACTCCTCCAGACTGACACCCACCCATCCAGGCATTCTGATTTTGCATGACTCCTTTCACTGCTTGCATCAGGAATGAGGGCTCCTGAGAGGAGGACTGAGGAGGGGGCTGTGATGTTTACAGGAAGCCATGTACAGCCTCCTGTTGGCCCCTCCCACCAGCACTGATCTGCCTGCATTGCATATAGAAGCACAGAAACCCAGTGATGACATCGGGGGCGGGGGGCAAAACATACGCAGAATAATCTTCAGGTTTAATGCTGAAAGACCATAAACTTCCCTTCCCTCATCGTACACAAGTACATGGAAGTGCTGTGCATGCGTGTGTGATCGCACCCCCCCTCCCCCCCAACATGGAGGCCGAGGGGTCACCAACAGCTCCAGGTCTGGTGGGACCAACCAGGAGCTCCAGTGGGGTCAGAAATGAGTCTGCACCCTGGTGGTGACAACCCGGGATTTCCTCTCACTTCCTGTTGTCTCTGGGACAGGAGGTGAAGGGAAATCTCCCCAATGGGGAAACCTGACAGGATATAGGAAGCAATGTGTTCGGCCTTCATTTCTACTATATCATAACACACATGGAGGCCGCGTGTTCCCACAATCCGCAACCCCCGCCAAGTGAGTATGGGGCCCCAATGTGTCTGCACCCCCCACCATGTCTCACCTGTCAGGGTCTGCTCCCCTCCTCCTAGATCTCACCTGTCAGGGTCTGCACCCCTCCCCCACCATGTCTCACCTGTCAGGGTCTGCTCCCCTCCTCACCTGTCAGGGTCTTCACCCCTCCCCCCAGATCTCACCTGTCAGGGTCTTCACCCCTCCCCCCAGATCTCACCTGTCAGGGTCTGCTCCCCTCCCCCCAGATCTCACCTGTCAGGGTCTGCTCCCCTCATCCTAGATCTCACCTGTCAGGGTCTTCACCCCTCCCCCCAGATCTCACCTGTCAGGGTCTTCACCCCTCCCCCCAGATCTCACCTGTCAGGGTCTGCTCCCCTCCCCCCAGATCTCACCTGTCAGGGTCTGCTCCCCTCCTCCTAGATCTCACCTGTCAGGGTCTGCACCCCTCCCCCACCATGTCTCACCTGTCAGGGTCTTCACCCCTCCCCCCAGATCTCACCTGTCAGGGTCTTCACCCCTCCCCCCAGATCTCACCTGTCACGGTCTTCACCCCTCCCCCCAGATCTCACCTGTCAGGGTCTGCACCCCTCCCCCACCATGTCTCACCTGTCAGGGTCTGCTCCCCTCCTCACCTGTCAGGGTCTTCACCCCTCCCCCCAGATCTCACCTGTCAGGGTCTTCACCCCTCCCCCCAGATCTCACCTGTCAGGGTCTTCACCCCTCCCCCCAGATCTCACCTGTCAGGGTCTGCTCCCCTCCCCTAGATCTCACCTGTCAGGGTCTGCACCCCTCCCCCACCATGTCTCACCTGTCAGGGTCTTCACCCCTCCCCCCAGATCTCACCTGTCAGGGTCTTCACCCCTCCCCCCAGATCTCACCTGTCAGGGTCTTCACCCCTCCCCCCAGATCTCACCTGTCAGGGTCTGCACCCCTCCCCCACCATGTCTCACCTGTCAGGGTCTGCTCCCCTCCTCACCTGTCAGGGTCTTCACCCCTCCCCCCAGATCTCACCTGTCAGGGTCTTCACCCCTCCCCCCAGATCTCACCTGTCAGGGTCTTCACCCCTCCCCCCAGATCTCACCTGTCAGGGTCTTCACCCCTCCCCCCAGATCTCACCTGTCAGGGTCTGCTCCCCTCCCCTAGATCTCACCTGTCAGGGTCTGCACCCCTCCCCCACCATGTCTCACCTGTCAGGGTCTTCACCCCTCCCCCCAGATCTCACCTGTCAGGGTCTTCACCCCTCCCCCCAGATCTCACCTGTCAGGGTCTTCACCCCTCCCCCCAGATCTCACCTGTCAGGGTCTGCACCCCTCCCCCACCATGTCTCACCTGTCAGGGTCTGCTCCCCTCCTCACCTGTCAGGGTCTTCACCCCTCCCCCCAGATCTCACCTGTCAGGGTCTTCACCCCTCCCCCCAGATCTCACCTGTCAGGGTCTTCACCCCTCCCCCCAGATCTCACCTGTCAGGGTCTGCTCCCCTCCCCTAGATCTCACCTGTCAGGGTCTGCACCCCTCCCCCACCATGTCTCACCTGTCAGGGTCTTCACCCCTCCCCCCAGATCTCACCTGTCAGGGTCTTCACCCCTCCCCCCAGATCTCACCTGTCAGGGTCTTCACCCCTCCCCCCAGATCTCACCTGTCAGGGTCTGCTCCCCTCCTCACCTGTCAGGGTCTTCACCCCTCCCCCCAGATCTCACCTGTCAGGGTCTTCACCCCTCCCCCCAGATCTCACCTGTCAGGGTCTTCACCCCTCCCCCCAGATCTCACCTGTCAGGGTCTTCACCCCTCCCCCCAGATCTCACCTGTCAGGGTCTGCTCCCCTCCTCCTAGATCTCACCTGTCAGGGTCTGCTCCCCTCCTCCTAGATCTCACCTGTCAGGGTCTGCACCCCTCCCCCACCATGTCTCACCTGTCAGGGTCTTCACCCCTCCCCCCAGATCTCACCTGTCAGGGTCTTCACCCCTCCCCCCAGATCTCACCTGTCAGGGTCTTCACCCCTCCCCCCAGATCTCACCTGTCAGGGTCTGCAGACCTTCAGTGAACACAGCCTGGAACTCGGGGCTCTGCAGCTTCATGGTGGACAGCCTCCTGCAGCTGGTCAGCACTCTCCTCAGCAGCATGTGTCCCCGAACTCAACCACCCTCAAGGGGCAACGAGGAGTCCTTAGTTCCGGAGATCACCGGCCACACCGATATCAGCCTCTAGAGGACCGATCACCGATGTCTGCACGGCCGGATAGAGATTTCAGCCGGCGGCCATTTTCCCGGAGACCAAAACAAACAGCAGGTCTACGCAGGAAACCAAACCAAAGATGGCGGCGGCGCGAGGACAGAGCGCGTGTGACGTCGCGCGGCTCCCGGAGCCATCTTGGAAGTGGGTTCCGCCATAGGGAGCCGTGCAGAGGAGCCGCTTCTGTGGTAATCCCCCGCGGACCGGTAATCCTTTCTATTGATATCCATATTTATATATATTTGCTTCATTTTATGACGTAATCCGAGCGGAGAGGAACAAGATAGGCGGGGCCTTATAAGGAGGTAGGCTCCAAAATGTTCTCCAAGCTGATTACAATAACATTTTAAAAGATATATATTTTCGTTTTTTTTGGAGACATTTGTAGCTGATTACACAATAAAAAAGAGTACAATGTCCCCTGTGGATGTCCAATCCGGGTCTGTGTCCGGGGTCGCTCATCCCTCCCCATCCACAGGTGACCCCTGGATGTGCGGATACATGGGAACGCCGCGCCTCCTGGCAGCCTGTCATTTGGTACAGACCCCCCCCCACCCCACATCCACCTGTGAACCCCCCAGTGACTTATATCCTCCATTAGGCCCCATGTACACGGGACGTTTCTGAACGATGACTGCTAGAAAACGCCTGTTTAGCCGCGTTTATGTGCGTTTGCGTTTAGAAGCGTTTTTAAAGATACGTACAGGAGAACCTAACAAATCCCCAGAATGCACTGAAAAGTGATACATTATTAACTTTCAGAGAAATACAGAGAGTAGACGCAGAGACGGCAGTATGGGTGGAGATTGTCTGAGGTGTTGGTCGCTCATTAACATATCTTTTGTTTCCAAGGGTAGGAGAGGTCTGAGGTGTGAATGCTCATTAACATATCTTCTGTTTCCAAGGGCGGGAGAGGTCTGAGGTGTGAATGGTCATTAACATATCTTCTGTTTCCCAGGGCGGGAGAGGTCTGAGGTGTGAGTCGCTCATTAACATATCTTCTGTTTCCAAGGACGGGACAGGTCTGAGGTGTGAGTCGCTCATTAACATATCTTCTGTTTCCAAGGGCGGGAGAGGTCTGAGGTGTGAGTCGCTCATTAACATATCTTCTGTTTCCAAGGACGGGACAGGTCTGAGGTGTGAGTCGCTCATTAACATATCTTCTGTTTCCAAGGGCGGGGAGAGGTCTGAGGTGTGAGTCGCTCATTAACATATCTTCTGTTTCCAAGGGCGGGAGAGGTCTGAGGTGTGAGTCGCTCATTAACACATCTTCTGTTTCCAAGGGCGGGAGAGGTCTGAGGTGTGAGTCGCTCATTAACACATCTTCTGTTTCCAAGGGCGGGAGAGGTCTGAGGTGTGAGTCGCTCATTAACACATCTTCTGTTTCCAAGGACGGGACAGGTCTGAGGTGTGAGTCGCTCATTAACATATCTTCTGTTTCCAAGGGCGGGAGAGGTCTGAGGTGTGAGTCGCTCATTAACACATCTTCTGTTTCCAAGGGCGGGAGAGGTCTGAGGTGTGAGTCGCTCATTAACACATCTTCTGTTTCCAAGGGCGGGAGAGGTCTGAGGTGTGAGTCGCTCATTAACACATCTTCTGTTTCCAAGGACGGGGACAGGTCTGAGGTGTGAGTCGCTCATTAACATATCTTCTGTTTCCAAGGGCGGGAGAGGTCTGAGGTGTGAGTCGCTCATTAACACATCTTCTGTTTCCAAGGGCGGGAGAGGTCTGAGGTGTGAGTCGCTCATTAACACATCTTCTGTTTCCAAGGGCGGGAGAGGTCTGAGGTGTGAATGCTCATTAATGCTTGCTTGGGTTTCCTCCAGGTACTCTGGTTTCCTCCCACACTCCCTAGCATTGGGGGTGCAGTGGTCAGCATAGCTGCTTCCCAAGCAGATGACCCGGGTTTGATTCCCGGCCAATGCCAAGATGGCTGCCCCCCCCCACATGTAAGTGCTCCGTGTCCCCAGGGACTCAAATATTAGAGATGAAATCACATTTATCCCGAATTATGGAGGTGACTGTGTTGTGTTTGGAGAGATGTTTTCCTTTTCAATAACAGATTCCTTGCTGGTGGATCTGATTGTTTTGTGTTCTCATTTTCAGACAGCAGGTGGCGCACTCGTCTCCTTTTCTGGTATTTTCTCCACTCTCCTTCACAGATTGGTGGAAGAAAGGTCAGCTGACTATATACATCCATAGAAGGTAGAAATGTAGAGCCATGACTCCGCCCCCTCACTGCCGGTTCTGTCTGGGCTGCTCCATCCGGAGTGTCAATCAGACGTTTTCCAGCATTATGTCCGCAGTCTCTGGTCATCCCCTGTACTGTGTCCGCAGTCTCCGGTCATCTCCTGTACCGTGTCCGCAGTCTCCGGTCATCCCCTGTACCGTGTCCGCAGTCTCCGGTCATCCCCTGTACCGTGTCCGCAGTCTCCGGTCATCCCCTGTACCGTGTCCGCAGTCTCCGGTCATCCCCTGTACCTTGTCCGCAGTCTCCGGTCATCTCCTGTACCGTGTCCGCAGTCTCCGGTCATCTCCTGTACCGTGTCCGCAGTCTCCGGTCATCTCCTGTACCGTGTCCGCAGTCTCCGGTCATCTCCTGTACCGTGTCTGCAGTCTCCGGTCATCTCCTGTACCGTGTCCGCAGTCTCCGGTCATCTCCTGTTCTGTGTCCGCAGTCTCCGGTCATCTCCTGTACCGTGTCCGCAGTCTCTGGTCATCTCCTGTACCGTGTCCGCAGTCTCTGGTCATCTCCTGTACCGTGTCCGCAGTCTCTGGTCATCTCCTGTACCGTGTCCGCAGTCTCTGGTCATCTCCTGTACCGTGTCCGCAGTCTCTGGTCATCTCCTGTACCGTGTCTGCAGTCTCTGGTCATCTCCTGTACCGTGTCTGCAGTCTCTGGTCATCTCCTGTACTGTGTCTGCAGTCTCTGGTCATCTCCTGTACTATGTCTGCAGTCTCTGGTCATCTCCTGTAACAGTGTCTGCAGTCTCTGGTCATCTCCTGTACTGTGTCCGCAGTCTCTGGTCATCTCCTGTACTGTCTGCAGTCTCTGGTCATCTCCTGTACTGTGTCTGCAGTCTCTGGTCATCTCATGTCCGCAGTCTCTGGTCATCTCCTGTACTGTGTCCGCAGTCTCTGGTCATCTCCTGTACTGTGTCCGCAGTCTCTGGTCATCTCCTGTACTATGTCCGCAGTCTCTGGTCATCTCCTGTACTATGTCCGCAGTCTCTGGGCATCTCCTGTACTATGTCCGCAGTCTCTGGTCATCTCCTGTACTGTGTCTGCAGTCTCTGGTCATCTCCTGTACTGTGTCCGCAGTCTCTGGTCATCTCCTGTACTGTGTCCGCAGTCTCTTCCTAAAAATTACATTTGAAGGAACCGTTCCGCAAATACTGCGTCACAAAAACAAAAATGCCAAAACCGCCAATTTATTTTCTCTGATTTCTGAAGGAAATGTTTGGGGTTCTGAGACATTTTCTAGCAAAAAAATACTGATTTTAAACTGTAAACAAAAAGTGGCGGAAATGGCCCGAAATGTTCAGAAAATTCTTTATTTTCTGCTTTATCACACAGAAGAGTTCCCTCTGAAATGTATTTTCAGATACGGTGGGGGGAGGGGCAGCTTCTCTGAGCCGCAGCGAAGTCTCAGCTCGCAGCCTCGCCCTGTGACTGCGGCCAGCATTGCTGGAGGATGAGGTCACATGACAGCCAACCGCGACGTGTTCAGATGTCGCAGCCAAGCGATCCCACACGGCCCATTCTGGAGATGTCGCTTCTGTGTGATATCGCAGGAGGAGGAGAGAAGAGCGGGACGATCGATGAGGACGGACCGATCTGCGGAATCGGACGCTGACACTCGCCAGACGCCAACATGGGCATTCCCCGCAGAGATCGGCGCCGTGCGAGGACCAAGTACAGGACATTTGCAGCAATGTCCCGAAGCAGCAGAGGCGCCGCCATGTTCTGTGTATTCCCCGGGAAGAAGGAACGATAAAACACAACTTTCCGTGAGATCGGGAAAACACGTGTGTACGTCTGGTCACGGGAACACTGCTCAGTGCACATGTCCAAGGAATGAGACGTTTGGGCTACTCTCACACGGGTCCGCCAAACGCATAGGCGTGTATACCGCGATGATGTCACGCTTTAGGAGACGTTTGTAAAGGACACGTGATGGCAAAAA